>NC_044577.1:2057924-2073227 GCF_901933205.1 Camarhynchus parvulus | reverse complement strand
TCCACAATATGCAGAGACTCTGAGACAGAAAAAAGTGACTGAACAACGCAGGGCCACAGTCTGTCTTTTGATCAGGGGAAGGTAGGCTGCAGTGAGGCAGAACCTATCCCCGGTGATAGTGGGACCACCTGGGTCCCCTGGGCGGTTTAGCACCAGGATGCAACCCAGTAGGTGAGACAAGATCCTTGGCAGCGGCAACTGCTAGAACGGTGGCAGCAGCTAAAGAGAAAAGGAAAAGTCAGTCAATCTCCGTGGAGGAAACGAGGTTTATTGGAGGGGGAGGGAAGCACACGAGGTAGGGGTCACAGGAGACTGACCACACTCCTCCCCCTGGTCAGGCCTTATATGACCGACCCCAGGGGGAAGGAGACCAGAACATAACCAATCAGAATACATTACATAAGCATGAAGAACAAATCAAGAAGAGACAAAGGTGTGGCTTTCTCCCCTAGCCCAATCACCACCCAAACCCCGGGGAACTTTCTGGACTTGGGGAGTGGGTTGGGGGTGATGGACAAGGGGTCGCCTGGACAACAGAGGAGGGGAAACATTGAGTGGCAACAGAATTTACATAAAATAAGGAGGACCCGGCACGATTGACAGAAAACGACCACTGGAGGTGGGGAGGGACCCTGGAATTCCCCTTGCCCTGGTCGCCATCTTAACTCAATATAGTTCAATGGGAATAAAACATAAAACTTGTAAAACTTAACATCCAAACAGTGAAACAGTACAAAACCTTGTTAAAACAAACGCACCCCAACATCTCCCCCTTTTTTAAACTAAACGAAAAACAAAGGAACTCGGGGAAGATGTAGGGTTTAACTTGGAACAAATGGGAAAAGTCTCTGAAAATACTGAAGTCCTTTAAAAGTCCAACTTAAAGTTCAACTTAAAGTTCTGGACCCTCTGGGGCTGCCTCGACACTCTCGAAGCTGCCGCTGATGTTCTCCGCAGCTTCTGGCTCCTCGTCGTCTCCTTCGCCGCTGGGCACTCGTGGGGCCATGTCGACGTAGGCTGATGTCTCCTGCGCGGAAACCGGTGGGAGAGGAGCCAGGACAACGTTGGCCGAGGGTGTCGAGGTCAGGCATTTTATCAGCTGTTTGAGAAGGGTCCAGAGGGCCAGTGAACTGAGGAGAACAATGATAATGGTGAAAACAACAAAACCAAGGTCTTTAAGGAGAGAAACGACCCAGCCTGAGATTCCGGAATCTGGCAGAAGATGGTACAGCCAGTCTGACGATTCCTTTCGAAGGTCCGCAACATTTTGCTGGAGTTGGTGGATGTCTGCTTGGATGTCCGGTGCCCGGGTTTTCAGGTCGAAACAGCACAAACCCTGAAACTCCCTGCAGCTGTGATGATGTTTCAGCAGCAGGAAGTCCAGGGCCGCCCGGCTCTGGAGAACCGCTTGCCTGGTTATTTTCTCCTCCGCTAGGAGGTCCGTTAGCGCGGCTGATATCAAATTAGCTTGTTTCGCCGCCCAACATTCCAATTCTCCCAATTCCCCCAGGGCTTTTGCAACAGCAACCCAGGGCAGTAATGCTGACATAGCGATTCTTTTAGACTTAGGCCAATGCTCAATTTTGGAATCGCAGTCAGAGCCGAATGATTGAGTGTGCCTTTTGAACCGGATTATGTACCCCGTCCGATTTTCGTTTTGCCAGTCATCAATTTTGGTCATGTTGGGGGTGAACAGCGTCAGCTGGCCCAGGGTACATGGGCCCCCTACCAGCTGAGAAGGGATGCCTGCCCATGCTCGGTCGCCGCAAATCAAAAATAAATTCATAGGAAGTTTACGAGGGAAATAGTCGAGGGTGGCAGGGGCGGCGATGTTAATTGTTGTTTCGCACCAGCTCCCTGCCACAAACTGAGGTTTGGGCTTGGGTAGGTAAGTGACATAAACGGAATATGGGACGTCGTAATTCGGAGCAAAATTGAAACAAAGAGGGGCTTTGGCGGCGCCGAGCAGCTGGAATTCAAGAGGGGGTTCCCCGAGCCTGCCCTTGGGGAAACGGGATATTTCCCGCTCCCAGGTTACGCAAGGGCTGGCGGAAGATCCTGGGGCAACGGCTCAGGGGTTTTCCCACCTCTTGAAAGCCACCGCCATAAAAGGCGGCAGCTGGTCAATGGGCACGGGGATCCCTACCAGGCTGGTCCCCAGCGGGTTCTCCGCTGCACCGGAGTCCAAGCAGATGTCGTCCCTGCCGAGGGACCTGGCCATCATCTTCCAGATATTCTCGTGCGGCGGTTGGATGGGCCAGGCGCTCCCCACGGCAAGGCACATGACGAGGATCCACCATGCGGACAGAATCAGGCTGGGCATCTTTGCAACTGAAACGAACCAAAGGCGACCATGAGCAAGGTTAAACCACGGGGGGAAAACACGAGGTTACTGATCAAAAGGGGTGGAGGACTCCCAGAGCCACAGGGGGAGCAGGTTTTCCTCGAGCTGGTCTTCTTGCTCGGGGGTGTGCTCTGGGGCCTCCGGGATCGGGGGGAGCTCCCGCCTCCTCCACCGCCAGCTGGCGACTTTGACCTGTGGGGGTCCTGCGGCCCGCTTTGGTGTGCGGGGCACATAAGGGTGGACCCACCGGGAAGGAACCCACTTGGGGCCTGAGGGAGTTGACACGCAGGCGTACCCCCTCCCCCAGGTCACAAGAGGAAAGGGCCCCTCCTGCCGGTAGGTCTCCGGATCCCTCACCAGAACCGGAGGCTTCTCCTTCGCTCTCAGGCTGTCGTGCCCCCCGAAGTGCCTCACAATGGGAGGCTCTAGATGTTCGAAGGAACAGTTGAGGAAATTTAGAGTGTAAATTGCCCGCGATAACTGGATGTGGGGCGATTCCATCTTCATAGCCGGGGTCAGATGACTGAGGACCCTTTTAAGGCTCTGATGGGACCGCTCCACCACGGCTTGTCCCGTAGGGGAATAGGGGATGCCGGTCTTGTGGCCTATTCCCCACCTCTGCAGGAAGTCGTGGAGCTCCCTGGAAACATAAGCTGAGCCATTGTCTGTTTTGATCTCCTTGGGGATACCCAGCATGGAGAAAGCTTGGAGTAGGTGTTTTTGAACATCCAGAGCTCTCTCCCCTGTGTGGGCAGAGGCAAAGATAGCACCGGAGAACGTGTCAACCGACACATGGACATACTTGAGGCGGCCGAATGATGGTATTTTGGTGATATCGGTTTGCCACACCTCACAGCTAGCTAAGCCCCTCGGGTTAGCACCAGCAGGCAGAGATGGAGGCTGACTCTGCTGGCACTGGGGGCATGTTGCCACAATGGCCTTGGCCTGGTCGGGCGTTAGGTGGAACTGGCGAACCAGGCCAGGCGCATTCTGGTGGAAAAGCTGGTGGCTGAGCTTAGCTTGCTCAAACACATGCGGGAGTGGAGCCCATGAAGCGCCGCACGCCAGGAACTCCTCGGGGTCCACGCAGTCGTTCCCCGCCAGGGCATCGGCCCGGCGGTTCCCTTCTGCAATGTACCCGGGCAGGTCAGTGTGAGACCTTGTGTGCATCACATAGTACGGTTGCTTCCTCTGGGAGATGGACTGGACAAGTTTCGAAAGCAACCTGTACAGGGCCGAATTCTGAACTTCCTGGAGAACTGAGTTCTCCGCCCGCGCGACTACACCAGCAACATATGCCGAATCTGTTACCAAATTGAAGGGCCGGTCCTGGAACTTTTCAAATGCCCTGACGACTGCGGCCAACTCAGCAACTTGAGGGGAACCCTCAACTCTCTCAACCCTCCTTCTCCCAACGCCGAGTTTGGGGATCCCTCCAAGTCAGTGCAGACTTAGCAAGTCTGTCTTCCTTGTGGGACCCCCCGGACGCGTCTGTAAAAACAGTCAGAGCTTCCAGGGGCTTCCGGCTGAGCAATCTTTTGTTGGAAAATTTGAATTGCAGACCGACGTTGAACAGCGGGTGTGATGGCCGCGCCACGTCGATCTGCCCAGTGTAATCGGCGAGTGCGAATTGGAGAACTTCGCTCTCCATAAGAAGTTCGTTCAACATTTTAACTTGAAACTTTCCCGATTTGAGTTCAATTGGTAGGTGAATGCACACAAAGTCTTCCCCTGCCAACTCCCTGATCCGGAAGCGAGCTTTCCGGATCAGTTCTGCCACCAGCTCATGTGGCTGTGTGATCCTCTTGGACCTGTGGCAGCTGAGGAACACCCACTCTATGATTAAGAGGGGGTCGCCAGCGCCCTGGTCCTTGCCCCGACCCTTTGATGTACTGCGGGACTGGTCCCATTGATAAATGAGACCATGGAGGTGTGGCAGTCGGCCTAATATAATGAATTTGAACGGCAGGTCCCGATCGTATCGATGGGCCTGCCGTGCCTCAAGCAGTCCTGCGATTCTCTCAAGTGCTCTCTCCGCCTCTGGGGTGAGGTCCCTAGGCGAACACAGCGCCTCTCCCCCTTCAAGTAATTTGAAGAGGGGGGCTAGGTCCTCGGTGGTAATGCCTAGCCAGGGCCTCACCCAATTCAAAGCCCCACACAGTTGGTGGGCGTCCGCCAAGGTTTCCACCTTTAGGTGGATGGCCAATTTCTGCGGAACAATGGTCCGCTTGGTGATTTCAAGGCCCAGATATTTCCAGGGCAGCATCTTTTGAATCTTGTCTTCCGCGAGTTCAAATCCTGCAGAGATTAGACGATCGCTGACACGGGAGAGCACGTGTGCCAGCTGGTCGTCGTCGCAGGCACAGACCAGCACGTCATCCATGTAATGGTGGATGATGACGTCGCTGTAGGCCTCGCGAACAGGCGCGAGAAGGGCGGCAACGTACCATTGGCATATAACCGGGGAGTTCTTTATCCCTTGCGGGAGAACTCGCCAATGGTAACGTTTACCGGGAGCTTGTCGGGTTATTGAAGGAACCGTAAAAGCGAAACGTGGCGCATCATCTGGGTGAAGGGGAATTTGGAAAAAACAATCCTTAATGTCAATGACTGCCAAATTCCAATTTCGGGGGAGCATCGTGGGGGAAGACATCCCTGGCTGGAGGACACCCATATCTTCAATAACAGCATTAATTTGGCGCAGGTCGTGCAAGAGCCTCCACTTGCCAGATGACTTTCGAATGACGAACACTGGAGAGTTCCACGGCGAGGTGGTCTCTACCAGGTTCCCCTTGTGGAGTTGCTCCTGCACGAGCTGGTTGAGCGCTTGTAATTTCTGTTTGTTTAGCGGCCACTGCTTCACCTGAACTGGAACATCGGATCGCCAATTCAGTTTCCAGGTGACGCGCTCTTCAGCGACCACTACCCGAAAAACCGGGCGAGGAGCCGGGAGGTCAATTTTGGCTCCCCATTGTTCGAGGGTGTCTCTCCCCCAGAGAGGCTCGCTGTAATTCAACACGAATGGGCGTACACGAGCCAATTGCCCATCCGGCCCCGTAATTTTTACGAAGCTCCTACTCTGTCTAGCCAATTGGGAGCCCCCAACACCTTGGATGTGACCGTCCACGTTCTGAAGCTCCCAGTGTGACGGCCATTCCTGAGCGGGAATGATCGTCACGTCCGCCCACGTGTCTAACATCCCCCTGATGTTAATCGTGTTTCCCCCCTGTGCCAGGCTGCACTCGAGCCGAGGCTTGGCAGCCCCCAGTCTCTGTGCCCAGGCCACAGTGTGTGTGTTGCGAAGCTCCTCCTCCCTCCGCAGACAACGACGGGGGAGGCCAGAGCGCTGGCCTGGGCAGTCTGGGTCCCAGTCACCGACCATGATGTCGTCGATGGCCGGGACTGGGATGGCTTGTGTGATGATGGTACCTTTGGGGAGGAACATTGGTGGATGTAGACACCCTACAGCGACCTCGAACCGGTGCTGGTCCGAGGACACCAAGGCTGGGAAAACCTGCAAATCCCGCGGTGTGAACTTGGTGTCCCCCATGACGACATAGTGATGGTCCAGCCGGCTCCAGGTACCTGCGGCGTTGGGGCGCACGGACAGGAAGCGCAACCGGTCGTCCTGCAAGCGAAGGTCCTCCACAGTTTCCAACCTATATGGAGAAGCATGACAATAGGTGGTTAATACTGGTTCTGGTGGGGGAGACGGAGCCGCACACCCGCGGCATGCCGCCTCCCCAAAGGTCAAAGTCGGTGGTGTGTCAAAATTGGTAAGGTTGATTGTCAGTCCGGTGAAAGTGGTCTTTGAGACCTCCCCCGATGGTGTGGGGGGTGCTGGCGGCGGGCCTCCTCTCTGCTCCTCCCCTCCCCTGCGCTCTTGAGATGTTATTTGCCCACCCTTATTTCTGTCTTCGCGCAGGGGCGGGCTGCGCTCCCCCTCTAGTTTTTTTGAGTGCTAGAGGGAGCCCCCCTGGTGGAACTGCCTGACTCTTGCTCCCTGCAGAACTGGTAGAAGGCCTTCCGCAAGGGGCAGTCTGGCATCCAGTGCCCCTCCTTCATACAGAGGTGGCAATGCCCCCTCTGTGATCGTGGTGTGCCGGGTCCCTGAGTAGCTGCGACGTCAACAGGGTCTTCTGGATTGTAAAGGAAAACCTCCGGTCCCTCTGCCACAGAAACACGTCTCGCGGCGCTAGGTGTCTTGGCGGCGGTGTTCTGCCGGAGCGCAGGTACTTTTCGCGCACACACTAGAAGCATTTGCTTCAGTGTTGGCGCTGGCTGCAGGGGAAGACTCAAAATTGCTGCTTTACAAGCTTGGTTAGCATTTGAAGGAGCAATTGCGGCTACCATTTCCTGCCTGGTGGTTTCTGAGACATTCTCAAATTTCGCCGCGGCTTGGAGCCGCATCACGAAATTATCGAATGCCTCTTCTGGGCCTTGTTGTAACAAAAACACCGGGACTTGGGGCACACCAACAATAACTTTAAAGAATTCTTGGGCCCCCGCCTGTGTGGATTTTTCAAGGGCCTCTGAAGGGATCAGCTCCGCCGCTTGTTGCCCCTTCTCCCAATCCCCTAACCCACATAGGTGTTCCACAGTTAGGGGATTCCCATTCGCGTCCCGGGAGATATTAGGCTGAGCTAATATCTCCGGGAGCAGGTCAGTCACCGCCTGCTTCCATCCCTCCTCCCACCGGGAGAACTGAGACTCGTTCAGGAGGCAGGAGAAAATCTGCCTCACATCACAAGGAACGAGCTCGTTCTCCCGGAGGGTGGCGTTCAGGATGCCCTTAAAATATTCGCTGGAAGACCCAAATTCCTTTTGGGTCTTACACAGCTCGCGGATGACCGACCTGGAGATGGGCGTCCAGGTGATGTCCCACCTCCCCCCTTGCCGCCAGCGAAACGTCACCGGGGCCGCCATGATGGGATTTGGCGTACCAGGTCCGGAATTTCCCACGCTCCCCCCCTCCGCTCCCAACGCCGGCCAAGATGGCGGATCGTGGGAAACGGAAGCGGGGGCGTGGGAACCGGAACCTGGTGGGAGGGGCTGGGAGGTCACGCTGGACGGGGGAGGCGCCGGATGGTAGGGCGGAACGGCGGGCGGAGCTGCAGGCGGAGCCGAAGGAGGGGCAACAGAGGAGGTGGGCCAAGGGGAGGAGGTATAAGTGGGAGGGTCTTCCGGGAGGAAGGGGTTGGGAAGCGGGAGGAAGGGGTTGGGCGATGGACGGCCCAGGGGAAACTGGGAAGGAGAGTCCCGCCCGCGGTGCCTCGTGGCCCCTGCCATCTTGTGCTCCATAGGAGCCATCTTGTGGGGGGACCCACGGTTTAACTTTTGAATTTAACTTTGGGGACTTAAGAACTTGGTAGCGAGGGTTTGGGGAAGGCAAGGGACAGGAGAGGCTGCCAGCGATCCGCCGTTGATCGCTGGCAGTAGGGGATTGGGAAGCCTGAGACGGGCCCTCCGATGGAGCTGGAGGCCGTCTGTGGTCGGGGCTGCCCGCCTCAGGATCCCAGTACTTTTGGGGACAGAGGGAGAGGGTTGAGGGGTAGGGACACTTGCAGGGACTGAAACTGGGGAAACAGCCGAACTACTAACTGAACCTTCAACTGCGGCGCGTTTTTTAACGGATCACTGCCAGGCAACCGGAGCACCGGCAGCTGCTGAGTGTCCTCCCCGCTCTTTTGCTTGCTTAATTTTTAACGCAGCTACAAGCTGCGCCACCCAATGGAGGTGTCTGGCCAATTTTAATCTTTTAGTTATATCAATCTCCTCTGAGCGGCCAAATCAGATAATTTACGCAGGACCTCTTCCCAAAATCGGAGGTCCTTTACACGCTCAGGGGAGAAGTCCTTGAACTGGGAGGAGACCCAGCGAATTAAACTTCTGATCTCCCGCTCTTTGAACGGGAGATCCGCGCCATAAAGAAAAGCATAACATAAATGAACAGACTCGCGTTGGGAAGTTGACAGCCGCGCGCCCATGGCTGGATGTTAACTGCTTCACAACTTCACCGACACGCCACAACAGAAAATCCGGAGGGGGAGCAGAAAACCGACAACACAACTAGGGTGGGAAACTGCGTGCTCTGCCGGCGCCACCCGGAGAGCCGCAGCAACTAAACAGGATGAAAAGGGAGTCGCCCCCTGTCAGCCGCGCGAGGGAGCCAGTTATCCCTCCCCACTAATGAGTTCGGGACTCCCCACTAAGCCGACAGAGAGCAAACTCAACACAAAAATCTGGGCACTAGGAAAACCGAGATAGGGAACCTCCGCGCCGGCCCCTCTGATCGCCTCACCGATGAAACGCGGATCGCGCGACAGCCCTTGCCCCCCTACGCACCCTGGGTCCTCACCGACGAAGCGCGGATCGCAACTCAGGGGGATCAGGGGCACCCCGAGCCCTCACGGAAGCCCCGATTGCGACCCGGGGGGGGCTCTAAAAGCAGAAGGGGGTAAAGATCTTACCACTCCGACGCGGAGGGGGAACAGAGAGACTGGCGAGTCGGACTCCACCGAGACTGCGCTTCGGGGCGCCGAAGGGTCTTCGCAGTCTAATCCCTGCGGAGCGGCAGCTGAGTGCCCCAGCTGCCTGCTCGACGCAAGGCGTTGCCGCGCCCAGGCGGATTTGTAAATCCACAAGACGGGGGCGAAGCAGGTCCAGGCAACTCCGTCCGGAACGGTCCTGGGAAAGTCCGCCTTCACGCCTCACGTTGGGCGCCAGCAACTGCGGTCGCTCGTTGACGGAGGCCGGCTGCTCCACAGAGCAGAGACTCTGAGACAGAGTAACTGAGCGGCCACAGTCTGTCCTGACCAGGGGAAGGTAGGCTGCAGTGAGGCAGAACCTATCCCCCCGGTTCCCCCCTGGGCGGTTTAGCACCAGGATGCAACCCAGCGAGGTGAGACAAGATCCTTGGCAGCGGCAACTGCTAGAACGGTGGAGCGACGAAGAGAAAAGGCGAGTCAGTCAATCTCCCGTGGAGGGACGAGGTTTATTGGAGGGGGAGGGAAGCACACGAGGTAGGGGTCACAGGAGACTGACCACAGATCCTCCCCTGGTCTGGCCTTATATGACCGACCCCAGGGGAGGGAGAACAGAACATAACCAATCACAATACATTACATAAGCATGAAGAACAAATCAAGAAAGACAAAGGTGTGGCTTTTCCCCCTAGCCCAATCACCACCCAAACCCGGGGAACTTTCTGGACTTGGGGAGTGGGTTGGGGGTGATGGACAAGGGGTCGCCTGGACAACAGAGGAGGGGAACATTGAGTGACAACAGAATTAACATAAAACAAGGAGGACCCGGCACGATTGACAGTTAACGACCATTGGAGGTGGGGAGGGACCCTGGAATTCCCCTTGCCCTGGTCGCCATCTTAATTATATTGGTGTTAATGAAGCTAATGCATATTGCAAAGGTGAGCTCACAATTGGTTAGTTACTTATCAGTCAACTACGCCTACTTCTGCATTCTTGTGGCTATTCTATTGAAACTTTTCTTCATATTTTGGCTAAAGGCTCTCTCCCCCATCCTAATGTTGCACCAAGGGCACAGTGTCCTTTGTTTTATATGGACACTGACTGCTGACTCTTATACTTGTCTATCTCTTGCTTATCCATTGCTATTATGTCGACATGGCCTTTCTCAGCTAACCAACAGTCTACAAAATCCTCTACATCTCTGAATTTTTCCTGTTCATCCTTCAGACTTGACCACAGCAGAGACATGAGTGTGCGTCAGGCCATGGATGATGGTCTCATCATTCCTGAGTTTGCTTGCTCCAGAACTCACTGTCTCTTGGTTATCCACAAAATGCATTGTTCCCATGAAGCTGGAGTATTCAGATGGCCCCTTCTGTGCATGGCTCCACCACATTTGCACTGTGCACCTGACCTTGTCAGGGTCATTATGTTGTCCATCCCCTGCAAAAAGTATCTCCAACACTGCCATTTGTCTCAGAGGTCAGAATTTTCCCTTTACTTTTATTTCTTGGGTAGCACCCAGCCCTCTGCCCCCTCCAGAGCCCAGCCCCAGTGGCTGCTGGCTGCCTCACAGGGCTGTGTGGGCAGGGGAGGCCAGTGCTGGCCACAGGGAGAGCCCGGTCCAGGGGCTGAGCCTGCACCAACTGCACCCTCCTGCCGCTCTCTGCAGCTGGCAGGGGACAGGAGCAGAGCGGCCGAGCACCTGCGCCGGGCCCTGCTGTGCCAGGACAGCCCACAGGAGCCCCTGCCAGAGGCGGCCATCAGGTTCATGGGTGAGCCACGAGCCTGGGCTCCCCTGCCCGCCCCACCCTTCTTAGCACCACCCAGCCCCACCCTTCCCCTGCCCTACCCAACCTCCCTCTGCCCAGCCCTGCCCAACCTCACAGTGCTCCGCCCTGTTCTGCTCCACCCAACCTGGCCTTGCCCTAAATCACCGTGCTCCGCCCTGCACTGCTCCACCCAATCCGGCCCCACCCTGCCCCACCCTGCTCACCCCTGTGCCATCCTGCCCCACCCTACTCTGCCCCACCCTACCACGCCTTGCACCAGCCTGCCACACCCTGCCCCTCCCCACCCCACCCTGCTGTAGCCCGGCCGTACCTCGCTGTTCTCTGCCCTGCACTTCTCCACCCAACCCAGCCCCACCCGACCCCACCCTGCCCCATCCTACCCCACCTCACTCCACCCTGCCCCACCCTGCCCGATTTTGCCTCTCTCTGCCCCACCCCACCCGACCCCACCTGCCCCACCCTACCACATCTTGTCTCACCCTTCCCCACCCAACTGCGTCCTGCCCCACGCCCTGCCCCACCCTGCCCTGCCCTGCCCCCCACCCCGCCCCCCCGCCCCCCGCCCTGCCCTGCCCCGCCACGCCTTGGCCCTATCGCAGCGCCAGCTTGGCCCTATCGCAGCCTGGGGGTCTCTGCACAAATCACCAACGGGACGGCACTGCTGGGGAACGCGTCTCGAGCTGTTTATCTTCCAGCATCAGGCTCATTACATGGTTATGACAATGGGAAGATGCCAGCAGCTCATATCCCCGGCAGCAGACAAAGAAATGCATGTTACACCTTCCTTTAAAAGTTTTTGACCAATCACACAACACATAAGCATATTGACAGGAGTTCTATCCAACCACTGTAAGTACACGTACCTTCCGTCAAACAATGCTCGCTTATTTTGAATGTAATAGCTTCTTACAAGCATTAAAATACAATCCATAGGGCTCCATTAATAAGCTAAGAAATTCCTAAGATCTTGGTAGATATACTTTCCTGTAGCTTAGGGAGGTATTCTAGCCAAGCATTAATACACAGACCATGGTTCTATTTGTCCTTACTTTTCTACATCTTATAAAAACTTTCTGTAGACAAATATTATGGCTACAGCTTAACTCTAATTGCATTTCTGCTGTCTCTGAGACCTGCCTTTTGTAGCACTCCGAAAATGCTCTGATTTTAAGGATTCCCAGAGGCGCCAGCCCCGCCTGCTGCCCCGGCAGCGCCAGCCGGGCCCGGCGCCGTGGAGCCCCGCCTGGCCTGGGCATTGCTGCTGCCGCCCTCTGGCAGCCGTGCCCTGGGGCGGCAGCGTCGCGGCAAGGGGGGCGGGCTGAGCCCTGCCGGGCCAGCAGCCCGTGTGGCCACAGCGCCGGCAGCGCCGCTGGCAGGGAGCTGTGCCGCTGGGGCCCTGACAGGCTCTGTGTTCACAGGCATGGCCGGGCGGCACCTGAGGGGGCAGCAGCAAGAGCTGCAGCTGATCTGCACTGGTGAGTCAGGGCAGCGGGCTGACAGCGGGGGCTGCCGGGGGGAGCTGCAAGCCCTGCCCCGGCTGCGGAGGGCTCTGCTCCCGGGGGCAGAGCACACGGAGGTTTCAGGGCCACGTGTGCCATTCGTGGCCAGCAGACACCTTAAGCTTAGTCAAGCAAAGTTTAGCATTTTAGAGTTTAAGATATAGAAAAAATAAAAGTAGTTACAACGGTAAACACAAAGTTTAGACTGCAGTGCTGTAGGTGTGTGTGTCAGAACATGATTTGCTAAGAAAGCCTACACTGTAGCATGACTCCATGAGATGAAATACTGAAGGATTGGGTCAGAAAGATACATATCCTTGTTGGCAATGTTTGATTGGCCAATAAATCCTTTAAAGTTCTTGTAAGTGCAAGTCTTGTGACCTTCTGACACTTGGCGTGGAGATGTGAGCCAAACTCATCCTTCCTGTCTCTGTAGAAGAGAAGAAAGATAAACGACATCATCTAAAAAACTCAGAGTTCTGGTCTCTAACTCGTTCTAAACTCCATCAAATCCCCTAAAGTGTGATTTAGCTACAAGTAGATGACAGGGACTCTTAGTGCTGGCTCTTCGACTCCAGAGCAGCTGCTGTAGAATCTTTCACATAACCCTGTGCAGTTAGGTGCCAGCAATGGATCATTTGAAGAAACTTTCCCAACTGACTTGAATAGAGGTTTGTTTGAATTAAATTTGAGGGGAAACCCTTGCAGCAGAGGTCTGGGCTTTGGCCTAGCTGTGTCCCCTGCTGATTGTGAAGTGTGCCATCAGCTGCAGGGCTTTCTGGGCTAAAAATATAATTGAGTCACCTAGATTTGCTCTTTTTGGCCTGTAAAAGCTGAATCCACTTTTGGGGCAAATTTGGAGACCTCATCTCTGGGTGGATGGACGACTTAGGATTTTCTCGATTGCTGGGAATGGTTCCCCAGGTCTCTGGTGCAAAACGGGGCTGCCCAGCAAGTGCAGATCTGCAAGATGATAAACAGTTCAGACAATTGGTGATGCATCTTTCTAAATCACTCTTCTTTCTCTCATTTTGTGAAATACAAAGCTGTGTTTTGTGTCAGGTACATACAGGCAATGTGTGGATTTCTGATTGTGATATGTGCGGAAACTGACCATGGGACACTTATAAAGACAAATTCTAATAATAACTGAGGAAAGTAAAGCATGGAAGAAGGCCTTTGAACCTATCCTTTGTTCACAATTAACTTTTATAAATCTTAAGGTGATTTAGGAGCATTTGAATTAAAGCTTTGAGGGTGTTTCTGTTTGACAGGAACTTTCTGCTTGTAGCTAAGCCTTAAAGAGTTTTGCAATAATTACCTTTGGAAGTATAATTTTAGAATATTGCTTGTAGTAAGGATCTTTGTAACTATAGCTTTAGAATATATAAAAAGGAAACCTGCTTATCTCACGCCTTGACAAAACAGTGAAAAGCAGCTTGAGAAAGGAATATGAATATCAACTCAGGGACTAATAGTTTCAATCAAGGGAAGCTGCACATCACTGTTATGAGATTTATAGTCTTTGCAATCAAAAGGTAAAGCCATGTCTGGAATCTGGACCCCACCAGCTGGGAGACTTCTTTCTTCGTTCGGAAGCTGGAGCACCCCGCACCAGGGATACTCCTTTTCTGGGATGCATCCTAAGAAAAACTAAATCACAATAGTGTATAGAATTGTGATGTAAAAATTGGACAGAGAAACGGCTGATGAGTAAAAATTGGGAAAAGAAACTGTTGAGAAAGCTTATGAGTACCCCTATAAACACCTGTAAGCCTCAACTATTTGTGTGCAGTTGGAGGGAAAACTTCCCCTACTGTACCCAGCGCTGTATTGCGTACACTTTACTGAAATAATTAATAATTTGATTGCTGCTTGAATATTTGCCTAGTCAAGCTTCTTTATTTATAACATGATAGTACTGATTTAGGTGCACTACCTTGCTTGTTTTTGCTTCTCACTCAAACCAAGCACACAGTTTCATTGAATGTATCACCTAACACTGTGGTTCCCTCATATTGACAGTAAATGAAGAACATTATTTCCAGAGGCGTGTCCTTTAAATGGCCTCAGTCAATTGGCAGAACACCAGGAGGCCCCTGAGGAGCCGGGGTGCTGGGAAGCCCTGAGGAATTGGCTGTCAGAGGGCACAAGCAGCCCCCAGGCAGCCGCCCTGTTCCTGCCACCCGGCTGCTCTGGCGCTTCCCCAGAGCGTCTCCCAGGCCTGTGGCAGAAGCCCTCGAGGCCGGGACACCACCCCAGCAGGAGGGTGGGGACACCCCCGAGGTGCCCAGGCTGGGCTGGCTGGGGACAGGGAGGGCAGGGGGCCGCTGCCAGGGCACGGCCACTGGCTGCTGCCAATAAGGGGCAGGGGGCAGAGGCAGGGCTGGCGGACAGCCCGGGCCCAAGCAGCAGGCTGCTCCATTTCAGCATCCCAAAGTCTTTGGGGCACTTCCACTGTGCACCCTGAGGCTCCTGAATCCATTCTTCAATTCCCAGTTAGTGCTGGGCAGGACATGTGAATGCAGGAATCGCCTCTTTGGCTCATTCTTGGGTTTTCTGCTCCTGCCTAAAGTAATCATTTGCAGTATAAGCCCATGTAAAGGTACAGCTCAACACCAGGCTGTTTTTCTGTAGTGTTTAAAACTAAGCCCTTGGGTGAGAGACTCCATTCAGAGACTCTGAAATCCAGGATGAAAATGACAGCTTTGGTATTTAAGAATCCCAGAAATGTCTACATGTGATTTTTCTGGTCAAGGATTTGAATGCTAATGCAGAAATGACAAAACTGTTCAAAGGAGTTTTCATTGGCAACCCCTCTTCAATGGCATCAGCACACTTCCAAGGGACAGAGTATGACACTGGGGACAGCCCTTGGCACTTAATGGCTTCAGACCTGGGAGAGAAATGTTTTGCCCGGCTTCACCCAGGAGTTCAGGTTTTCCCAGGGCATTGACCAACTGGGCACTGCAGGTAGCTATCACTAAATGCAAAAGGATGGAACAGCAGAACTTCTGGAGAAGGTGCCCTAGGGATAGGGAGAAAACCGTGAGAATGATCAGAAGGCTCTGTAAACATTTAAAAAAAAAATCAGAAAGAGATGTAGCGCTGTGACTTTTCAGGCACAACTCTTTGGGCCTGGAGGAAATATTTGCCTTGCATCAGCTACCACACACACA
>NC_044577.1:2037820-2057424 GCF_901933205.1 Camarhynchus parvulus | reverse complement strand
TTGAATATTCCTGCTACAGTGGGATAAAAGTGCCTTTCTTCACAGGTGTGAATGGCTGAAAAAGAGAGGAAGATGGCACAGTCAGGGCACACATCTGCAGGAATCCTAGGGAGAACCTCCCACCAAGATTGTCCAACTCAGCTCTTGCATCGGCCACAAGACAAGAGGGGCCAGCAGGATGAGCATAAAGGGCTGCCCACGATGCCCCTGGCCCGTGTCCCTGAAACCTCTGTGTGCTCTGCCCACGCCACCCCTGCGTCTGCACAGGGAGCAAAGCTGCCGGAGCAGGGCTTGCAGCTCCTCGCCAGGCCCGATGTCAGCCTGCTCCGGCACTCACCTCATTGAGGGATCTCGAGCTCTTCCTTCTGGCCCCTCATGAGTACCTCGGCGGACCCTGTGAACACAGAGCCTGTCAGGGCCCCAGCGGCACAGCTCCCTGCCAGCGGCGCTGCGGCGCTGGGCCACATCGGGCTGCTGGCCCGGCGGGGCTCAGCCGGCCCTTGCCGCGACGCTGCGCCCAGGGGCCACGGCTGCCAGAGGGCGGCAGCAGCAATGCCCAGGCCAGGCGGGGCTCCACGGCCCGGGCCCGGCTGGCGCTGCGGGGGCAGCAGGCGGGGCTGGGGGCGAGCTGCGGCGGGCGGGCGGGGAGGGAGCGCGGGCTCGGGGGCTCACCCATGAACCCTGGCCGGCCGCCTCTTTCGGGGGCTCCTGTGGGGCTCCGCGAGGTAGGGCAGGGCCTGGCGCGAGGTGCTTTCGGCATTTCGGCTCCTGTCCTCTGCCAGCTGCAGAGGCGGCAGGAGGGAAAAGGGTTGGCGCGGGCTCAGCCCCTGGGCGGGCGCTGCCTGCGCCAGCCCCGCCTCCCCTGGCCGCACAGCCCTGAGGCGCGGCCAGCAGCCGCTGGCGCCCGGGCTCCCGAGGGCAGGGGCAGAGGGCGGCTGCTGCCGAGGGGGCAGCGGTGCCCGGCCGCCAGCCCCCGCGGGGCGGGGCTCCATGGGCACCGGCTTCGGGGCCACGGGGAGCCTGGAGAAGAGCCCGCGCGGCCTCTGGCTGCAGCAGCGGGCAGGGGCACAGCTGCCAGCCCCGCACACTGAGCACGCCCTCAGGGGCCTTCTCCAGGCTGAGCCTGGGGCTTGCAGACCTTCCTTACCAGGCAGTTGGCAAACGTCAACATCTTCTCCCTCTCAAGTAGTTGCTTGAGCTTCCTCCTCCTCAGGAACTCGACCACATGAAGCAGCACCCGAGAGGCCTGGAGAAGAGCACAGATGTGGAGCTGCTACGCAGCCCAAAGAAAAGGACTTGCATCCCTGTGCCAAGGCCAGGAGCAGAAGGCTGGAGCCTGGGAGGATTTAGGAGAGCAGCTGCATATGGATGTCGTCCTGTAAAAAAAGGAAAATACCTCAGCACCAACTTCTCCAAGCCCATCTGGGCAAAGGCCTGAAAATCCACAAAATTTCTGGGCAGCAACCAGTGCCCATAGCAGGGGGCACAGAGCCTTACACAGTCAAAGAGCGGCAGGAGTGCCTCAGCCAGCTTGAGGGGCAGTGGTGCTGGATATCAGGATGTGTTCGTTCTCGAGTATATTTGTGAGCACAGAGAGAGTCATGCTGACAACATATCCATCTGCATCACCCAGCAGCTCCACAAGGTTTTTAGACAGACTGCACATTCTTCTGGCCTGTGGTGAACACAAGGCTGTGCAGGGAAGCCACGGACAGTTGCACTGCCAACACCGCCCTGGCACTGCAAGGTCACCCTGCTGCTGCAGGGCCCACAGGCCAAAGGCCTGACCCAAAGCACTGGGGCAGGTGAGGCAGGAGAGCTGGGAGCAGCTGCCTCAGCTCCTGAAGCCCAGCCAAGCCAAATGAACTGCATTCCCCAACCCCACACTGCTCATACAACTTCAGCCGCTGCCCCCTTCTCACCCTCAAGGGATCCTTGCTGAGCACCACGAGGCCTCTGAGGGCCAGGCGATGCCGCTCCCTGCACTCGCTCTGCAGGTACCTTGACATGATCTCCAGTATGCTGTCACCACATTTCCTCAAGTCTAGGCACTGAAAGACCTGAAAGGCACAGGGCAGTGACAGGGACCCATCCAGCAGGAGCCCAGAACCGTGCAGGGCTGGGCCCAGGCAGCAGCACAGGGCACCGGCACCGTCCTGGCAGCTGTGCCTACGAGAGGGCAGAGAGCTGGGAGGCAGCTCAGCCAGGCAGCGCTGGAACCAGGCTCACCTCCACAAGGAATGCCAGGAAGGGCAGATCCCAGCGTGGCTGCTCCCTGTGCAGCTGCTTGAGTAGATGGATTGCAATGAGGGAACACAAGGGGATAAAGATATGGCACATCTCCCTGGAAGGGGGAAAAAGACACCAAGACCCTGAGGTGAGGGTGCTAAACCTCTCCCAGGACTGAC
This sequence comes from Camarhynchus parvulus, assembly GCF_901933205.1. Taxonomy (NCBI): domain Eukaryota; kingdom Metazoa; phylum Chordata; class Aves; order Passeriformes; family Thraupidae; genus Camarhynchus; species Camarhynchus parvulus. Next base: position 2,055,016 of record NC_044577.1, on the reverse strand, counting down.
TCACAGAATACTGGTCTTTCCCCAGCATCCCTGGAAGGGATGTAGGCACTTTATGAGGCAGCTCAGTCTGGGCACCCTCCTCTCCCTGCCTTTTCCAGTCTCCTTGGCTGTCCCTCAGTGACGAGGCTCTCTGGCCCATGACCACAGGGACTGAGTGGGGCACAGAGCACTAATGCCGTGGGCAATGGGGAGAAGGGGGTCTCACCTGGCCAGCAGACCCGCAGCATAGTGCTGGCTGTCAGCACACAGCAGCATCTTCCAACCACGCTTGCGCTCCATAGCCACCACCTCATTGTCACAGCGCAGTCGGCAGAGCAGAGCCTTCATGGCCTGCACTGCAAACCTGTGTGCAGAGCAAAGCCCTGGTCACACTGGGAGCACTGGCGCTGGCCACAAGGGCATGGGAAGGACAGGAGGACCGGGACCTGTTGGACTTGCTGGGAAGGCGGTGCTCCTCCTGGCACGCTCGCCAGAAGGTATCAACTTCCTCTGGTGGCGTCTGCTGTGTGGTGATGACAACATGGAACAGCAGAGCCACAAACAGGTGCCCAGAATAAGGGATCATGGCCTTGTGGCACTCAGGCACAATCACCCAGATCACCAGAGTTGCCTGCAAAAGAAGCAGCCCGAGACAGCGCTCAGTGCCGAGATGTCCATGGGGCAGGGCCCAAGGGCAGATGCAGGAGGAGCAGCGGGCCTGGTGCCCCCTGAGCCTGCCCCTAGCCCAGGGTTCAGCCCAGTGCCTGAGGCATGGAGAGGATGGAGAGCTGCTGGAGAGGTGACTGAGGGGCAAGCAGAGGCCAGATCCAGACACTCACAGCCAGGGCAAAAACGTCCCTGTTGTCCCCATCAGAGGTGCGTGCGCTGTGCAGTGGCCAATCCTCCATCACACAGAGCAGTGTTGGCAGCACTTTCTCCAGTGCTGGTCCTGATGACCCTATGGCTCTCCACATCATTGTAGCAGCTCTGTGGGATCAGAGCTCTGTGTCAGGGGCATCTCAGTCCCAGTACCATGCCCTGTGCAGCTGTGGGGGCCCAGGTGACAGAGCCCCGGTGCCCTGAGGTGCAGGGAGGGAGCATTGGCAGCAGGCTTGGTAAGCAGAGGGGCCTCAGGGTCCTGGAGCTCTCTGCCTGTCTGGCAGACCCCATAGCACAGGCTGTGCAGGGCCATGGGCCCCAAAGGCTGGTGAACCCTGAGCTCTCCAGGCACGTGGGCCCCGTACCTGTCACACGTTGGGGCACAGCGCAGGAGGGTCAGCACCACGTCAGCAGGGTGTTCTTCAGCCAGCCTCACAATGTCCCTTTGCAGCCTGGCATCCACAGTGCCATGGGACTGTAGACTCTGGTGAATGCCCCTTACAATGGGTGGCACCTGGCGGAGGCATAGGGGAGATTTTGAGTGCTGTCCAAGGCAGCAACTTCCCCAGCTTCCCCCAAGAAGTGCTTCCCTTCCTGCCACACTGTGCTGGCTGCAAAGGCTGAGGGGGCCCAGTGACCATGGCTTGAGGGGACACAAGATCCTGGCAGGCCTCCAAGCCTGGCCCCAGGCTGCTTACCTGCTGCTGAGGAGGAACAGAACTCTCCTCAAAAAAATCCTTAGTGGGAGCATGAATCCTGGTGGGAGTGCGATTGGGCGTGGGCGTGCTGTCAGTATTTGACATGTCCTCAGTCTCTTCATTGTCCGTGTTTGTGATGACCAGATCCTCGGTCATTGATGTGAGAAGAGCCTTTGCCCAGCTTTCAGTCCCTGAGATGTCAAAGTCTTGTGACCGCTCAGCCAAATCTAGGCTGACATCAGGCTTTGCCTGGAGCTTGGTCAGCCCCGAGTCAGTCTCGGCTGTGCCCTCAGCTGCTGTGGTGCCGGTCTTCCTAGGTCGAATGCGCAGGAATTTCCGGCATGTCTGCAGGAGAATAAAGGGCAGGGAAGGCAGGGATGCTCCATGGCATGCTCCAGGCTTGGTGCTCAGCTGAGCAGGGAGAGCAGGCCCAGCCCAGGTGGGGGTGGCTGCAGGTACCTTCAGGGTTTTGCGCAAGCGGCCAGGGCCGGGTTCCTGCTCTTGTGTCTTGTCCAGGGCTGCACCTGGCAAAGAGCGTCGCAGCCAGAGCTGAGGGGCTGCAGGAGAGGCCGGAGAACACAGCCCAGCCCTGCGCTCCCCAGGCAGGGAGAGCCCCGGGATGGCCCAGGGGATGGAGCACGGCCCCTGCGGGGTGTCTGCCCGGCCCCTGTTCTGTCCTGTCCCTGGGCATGTCCCCAGGAGATGGGATGGGATGGGGCCAAGCTGGCTGCAGCCATCAGCCCTGAGGCCCAGCTCTGCTACTCACCATCCTGCAGTGTCTGGATCTGCTCTGGATCTTCAGGCTGTTGTGCTGGCGCTGCTCCAGAGTCTTTCTTTTGTTTCCCCCTGAACACTTTGAACAAGCTGCAGAATCTGCCTGCCATGCCAGAGTCTGGCCTTGACAGCCCCTTCTAGAGAGATGCCTCAGGATATCGACAAGTCAACAATTGCAGTTGTGCCTTAAAGGCACCTGCGACAGGGAAGCCTCAGGAAGGCTGCAGGACAGCAAGTCCTGCACTTTGGTCTTTAGGGCTCCTGCCACAATGACAGGAGACTCCTCGTTAACGATTAAGGTGACCAAATCCCATGGTCTGGGCTTGATGGCACTTGCCGCAGGAATGGGAGATGCCTCGGAAAAGTTCCGAGTCACTAAGACCTGCAGTCTGGCCTCGAGCTCAGCTGCAGGAATAACGCCTCGGAAAAGCTCCGGGTGGGACACGAACGAGCGCGCTGTGCAGGGGGCTCCTCACGGCACCGCTCTGTCCCGTCCTGTCCCGTCGTGTGCTCCGAGCACCCGGGCAAGCTTCTATTTCCCATGTGTCACAAAGGGCCCTTGGACACCGGGTTCCGTTCCATGGCACGGTGACCGTGCTGCAGCGTGTCACCCAGGGCCCTTGCACACACTGCCGCCTGCCCTGGGGCCGGCCCCAGCCCAGCCAGAGTGGCCCAGGCTGGAAGGAATGCCTGGCCCCAGGTGTCTAAGGCAGCCCGCACAGGATCTTTAGGAAGGGCTCAGAGCATCAGCAAACGCTGCCCTGCTCTGCGGGCTCAGGGCAGCAGAAGGAGCCCCCAGGGCTGAGGCAGGCAGCCATGCTGGGAAGGGCACGGGGGGCCTTGCAGGGAAGCTGGCACGGCCTCCTTGGGACACGCCCCCGGCGGTGGCCATCCTAAAGCCGCGGCTGTGACACGCACAAGGAGCGGGTGGGCCCGGGCACCAATGCTGCTCTGAGCCCTGGGGCCCGGGCAGCGCTGACATCAGCAGCTGTGGCAGAGTCCCCGGCCAAGCAAAGCTGCCACCCCCCGAGCCCTGGCAGCGCTGGTGCCCGTCTCCTGCCCCAGAGACCTGTGCCCCCGGGGGGCTTCTGTGCCACAGGGAGCCAAAGCCCACGTGCACTGGGGGCTGTGCTCCTTCCTGCAGGGGCTGATGGCCGCAGCACCTGGAGCAGCTGCTGGCAACACACCAGAGCCCTTGTTAACTTTTAAGGTGGGTTCAGATGAAGAGGAGGTGTGTTTCCTAGTAAACACAAGGGACTCTCCATCCACCTTAAATTTTATCCCTAAGGTGGGAGAATTGTCAAAAATATTTTCAGTTATTCAAGGGGTTGTGGGAATTGTAGTTTATTCTGTAGGCTTGGAAGTCTGAAAGCATCTTTCTCTGAAGGAATTGTGGATATTGTGGGAAATGGGCTTAGGGATTTAATTCCTTTGTCTATGTGGGGTTTTGTGCAGAGCTGAAAAGCTCCTGTTTGGAGGGACCCATGCCCCTGTGCTTTTGTGTTTTGTTCTTAAAAGCCAGAATTGGCAGGTTTCAGTCCTGAAACCAATTCTGCAACTCCACCAGTCTGTGGTCTGTTGTGGAGAACCAGAATTGGCAGTTTTAATCCTGAGGCCAATTCTGCAGTGGCTGCCTTGTGGAGAAAAAGAGCAGCAGCAGTGCCTCAGCCAGCTTTGGGGCAGTGGTGCTGGATACAAGGATGTCTTTGTGCTGCAGCACATTGATGAAAGCATGGAGGGTCATGCTGACCAGGTCTCCATCTGCATCATCCAGCAGCTCCAGAAGTCTTGGTGACAGGCAGCAAATTCTCCTGGCCTGTGTGGAACACAAGGCTGTGCTGGGAAGCCATGCATGGCTGCAGCACCACCACCGGCCTGGCACTGCAAGGCCACCCTGCTGCTGCAGGCAGGGCCCACAGGCCAAAGGCCTGACCCAAAGCACTGGGGCAGGTGAGGCAGGAGAGCTGGGAGCAGCTGCCTCAGCTCCTGAAGCCCTGCACGCCCATGGGGCTGCTTTCCCCAGATGCAGCTTCAGCCACGGCCCCCTCCTCACCATCAAGAGATCTTGCTGACCACCACGCAGGCCTCTGAGCACCAGGCGATGCTGCTCCTGCACTCTCTCTGCAGGTGCCTTGACACGACCTTCAGGATGCTGTCACCGAATTCAAGCGCAGTCCAAGAACTTGAGAATTAATGGATGCAGCCATCAGCCCTGTGGCCATGCCCTGCAGCTCACCATCCTGCAGTGGCTGGAACCGTTCGATTCTTCAGGCTGTTGTGCTGGGGCAGTTCCAGGGCCTTTCTTATTTTTCCCCTGAACACTTTGAACAGGCCGGGGAATCTGCCCGCCCGTGCCATGGAGCTACATCCCGATCTCGGGTGGAGGGGTGATGCTGGTGGTGCCAGCCAGCCCTGACCCCTCATCTTGGTGCACTGGTGGCTGCTCCTGCCTCCAGCCCTTGGGCTTGGCTCAGGGTAGCAGATCAGCCGCTGGCAGGAACCCTCTCCTTCCACTGGGCCTGGCAGAGCAGGCACTCGAGAGGGGGTCCTCGTTGAGTTAGACAGATAAATGAGGAAGAGAGGGGCTTTCTGTCGATAATTTTCAAGCTGCTGTTTATTCCTTCCCCAAAGGGAGTGAACAGGTGGTACAAACTGTAGCAAGCTGGGAGGAAGCAGAAGAAGAAGAGCACAGAGTAAAGGGATACAGAAAATTATGAAGGAGGCTGACTCTGGGGAGGAGTCAGCCCTAACAACTAAAGGCTAGCAACTGAGGAGGAGCATGAGGAGGGACTAAATTATCATACATGGAATAGGATAGTGGAGGAGAGCATGCAAAATCTACCAATGGTATTAGTAGATTAACATAATTAACATTGAAGCTTCTAGATGAAGGGGCTAGGCAAACAATGACAGACAAGCTGCAGGGGCAGGGGTTTGGAGGAGTGACAGAGAAGGGTCTGGAAATTGGGTTAGGTACAAGAGTGATTGATAGGGAAAGGGGGAGTATACAACTGAGGGTGAAACCATTTGGGAGTAATATGGGGCCACATAGAATGAATCATTTCAAACATAGAAAATCCAGTACAGTAACAAACTCAACAAATAAAGACACAAACCACACCACGACAATGCCAGAGTCTGGCCTCGAGGGCACCTTAAACAGAGATGCCTCAGGAAAGCTCCATGTTAACAAGTCGTGCAGTTGTGCCTTGAAGGCACCTGTGATGCAGAAGCCTCAGGAAGGCTGCAGGACTGCAAGGACTCTGATCCCTTGTTTGTTGTATAGGGGTGTCGTCCTTTTTGTTTATATACATTGCCACAGTTACAGGAGAGAATATTGGTGCAGGGCAGCCCAAAGATGCCCTGTGTGTACCAGCTGTGGTGTAAAAAAATAGAAAGAACAAGGAGGGGAGAGAAAAAAATAACATTTCAGTTTGGGAATTCAAATATCATTAAAATCAACAGAGTGTAAGAGGAGATAAAGAGAGGACCAGGGTGTCAGCCAGCAAGCCAATAAATCCAAACCCCTGGGATGCCTATTGAAACAATGGAAGAAGATAAGAGAGGCCCTGGGAGCACAGAGACTAAGAAAACCCTCAAAAATACAGTGATCAATAGTGGTCCCTTTATATATTTGAAGACAGGGGAGAAGAAGCCAATAAACAGAACCCTGAGTTGTTATACCATGTTGTGGTTACTATTATTTTTGTGAAAAGAATGAAAATAAGATGAGGCTGTGTATGTACCTAAATATGTTTTGTTTATCTGAAGGATCACCCTAAATTGCAGCAGGAATGTGGCTTTAATTTGGCCCCAGGGAATCCTTCTGTGTTGGCTATGGAAAAAGATTGCAAAACAAAAAGGAAAGGGAGGACTAAGAAGGTGTTGTTCTGCATGTTCCACAAGACAAAGGTGTTTAAAATATAAAGAGAATGAGGAAAGGACAGAGGGTTTGGTTGCTCCTTTTTGAGTCATGGGAACAGGGAGGACAGGGAATGCAGTCAAAATCCCTGGTAAATACTGCTGAAAACTGTGCCTGTGAGCCCCTTCCTCTCTAGAACTTGAAAGAGGAAGAACTCCCAGTACAGAACCAAAGGCAGAAAGGGAGTCGTGGTATTGTCACCATTCAGCACTCCCCATGACACAGTGCCAGAATTCCACCAGTGTAGATAAGGACAAGGAAGAGCTCTTCTGTATGGGTTCCAAGGACAGCCTTATCCCATGGAAAGTGCAGGGATGAAAGACACAGAAAACAGGAGAGCAGGGACTTTTATATAGGGAGGGCTCAGGAGCGGGTACAGATTTTCAGCCAATAGGGGAAGGACTGGGAGGAGCACAAGGAGGGTCTTACAATGTTTGAACCAATGAGGAGGAACAGGGGGAGGGTTTGCATAGACCAATAGAGCTTTGAGGAACAGGAGATTGACAGGGAAGTTTCTAGACTAAAGGGTTGGTAGAAAGTGGGATTGACAGCTGAATGGGAGGAGGATCAGGGAACATCCCAGGCTTAAGACAAGACAGACAGCTAAGATAGGAGGGTACAACTTAGACTGAACCACTAACATAGGGGATAACAGAACGAACCATTAAAGAGAAAACACACCACAACAGCCCCCTTGGACTCATTTGCGGGGCCTGGGAGGAAGATCACCATCTTTTCAGAGGATGGTCATTCAGTCACTGTTATTATGGGAGGCAACGGGACCTTTGAGTCTCATGAAAATCAAGGTACCCCCTCTCGTTAGCTGATTTAGAAAGCTGGAAATTTCTGGCTAGACAATACTGGGATGATCCATCAGGAATAGCCAAAAGATTCAGGGCATTTTTAAAGCCCTGGACCCAGATGGGGAGGTCATAGATCCTGTGCTAGATGTTTTAACAGACACAAGGAAAGAGCTGGTATTAAAAACTGCATGGAATGATGGAAGAGCCAGGCTACGGGCAGGAGAAAATACAGAAGAAACATGCCCTCTCACAAAACCTCCCTGGGACTGTAATAATTCTGGTTACTATCAAGTCCTGCAGAAGTATTGGGAATGGGTTTCTTTTGGAAAATGGTATCCCTAAGGCTGTACTTTGGAGTGCACTATAACAAGTGAAACCAGGGCCTCTTAAAGCCCTGACTGAATTTTTGAACAATTTCAGGAAGCCATGCATAAATCACTGCTCCAAGCCCATCAGATGATTATGGCAAAAACCAACTCATTTCCCTTTTCCTGGGCCAATCCTCTAATGATACGAGGCAGAAAGTAAAAATTAAAAATGGAAGACCAGGTATAGAAAAACTGCAAGAAGAAGCGTGGTGAGTTCATATAAATCGTAGTCGGGTAGAGCATAAGCAGCTGGAGAAAGGAATGACTAACACTATTATTGCAGCCCTTGGAGAGGAGCCAGCCCAAAGGCCCCTCCTCAGGACAAAGAAATGGCTGGGCTGGGCAGAGACCTATCCCTAACCTCTGGACCACTCAATGTGCCTATTGTAAGAAAAGACAGACATTAGAAAGAGACTGCCTGCAACTCAAACCCAAGGTGGTTGAAGAACTGAATCAATGCAAGGGCTGGCTGGAGGGCATCCCCCCCAGAAAACCCTCTGGTCAAAAGAGAACTGGGGGGAAAGATGAGGAAAATGAAATGTCTGGTGAATGTGGGTGCAACACATTCTGTATTAGATATTAAGTTGGAAGAAATTGATCCTGGTAAAGTTGTGAATGTCATTGGAGCCACAAGTCAACAGCAGAAGGTATCCTTTTAAAACCACGATCTTATGAACTGGGAAACACAGTAGGAATACATCGGTTCCTATATATATGCTTACGCCCCCAAAATGCCTCATTGGAAGGATTTGTTGGAGAAATGAGAATGTTGTAACAGGTTCCAACAGGGTGAAATGTAGTTTACCCCCTGGAGGATTTCAGATCATAGTCAATGACGAACAAATAATCTTGTTCTAAGTCCAGCTCTCATTACAGATTGGTCCAAAACAGAAGAGACACAGAAGAAGTTCTTAGTCAGGTTTGTCTTAAAGTATGAGTGGATGGGACCCCTGGTAAGGCCAAAGCAGCACAACCTGTAATCATTAAACTTAAACCTGGAACACGATCAACAGGAATTAAGCAATATCCACTTAAAGTGGAAAACATAAAAAGTATTAAATCTATCATAGACAATTTTCTAAAATTTGGGTTGTCACTGGAATGTGAATCTGAATAGAATACACCCATTTTACCCATACAAAAGCCTGATGGCTTGAACTACAGTCTGGTTCAATACCTACAGGCTATTAACAAAATAGCTGGAGATCTCCACCCAGTGGTTGCAAATCCATATGCTTTAACTAAGCAAACTAAAAGATGAATATGGATGGTTTACCGTTTCAGATCTCAAGGATGCTTTCTTCTGTATACCCTTGGACCCTGGCAGCCAAAACCTGTTTGCCTTTGCATGGGGAAGCCCAGAGACTGGAAGGACAAGTCAATTTACCTGGACTGTTGTCAAGGCCTCCGGCTGGGAGCAGGTTTGCCCCCAAGCAGGCAGCAGGGTCTGGATAGCTCAGTCCTCTTCTGGGGACAGACTGCACGGAACCCAAGTAGCTGTCAGCTGCTGGCTACCTTTAGCAAGCATAAGGGATACCAGCTCTTTAGTGATTATCAGCTCTTTTGAGTTCAGCTCTTTTGCTTGCTAAGGCGCCGCAGCAGGCAGGCAGGCAGACACTGGGTGAAAGAGGAGAAGGCTGCTCTGGAGTTCCACGGCGATGGCTTTATTGGGGGTCTGTGAAGGGTTCCAGCGATGGCTCTTCTAACCAGAATGCGCTAAACCAGCCCATTTTATAGGGTAAGGGGGGATCAGAAATTGTCCAAAAGCAGGAGTTAAGGAGAAGTGACCTATGGGGTTACAGAGACATAAGCTGGGGTCCGAAAGGCGGAAGACAGGGCTTGCCATGACTTGGCCTTTCCTATCTTTAGGCCTCTGCCTTCCACAGGGCCCTAGCAATCCCATGGCCTGCTACAGACTGTAGGACCACAAGGATTCTAGATTAACCCTCCTCTTCACCATCATGAACCTATGGATGTGATAGAAAATTAAAACAGCAGCATAACAGTAAATATGTACTGTGGACTGTCAGAGGCTCTTGCAAAAGAATTTGCATCAGGATAAAGAGAAGGGGAGAATTAAACAAGTCCCTTGTTTGACATAAGCACAAGCTATTCCCATAAGTAAACAAGTACTTAGCACAGACCTACATAAGCACTTAGCACCAGTTAGCATAAGAATAACCTGGCTGGCCTGACTTGACAGGAGAGTGACTTGACCAAAAGCTTTAGACACATTCTACCAGAAGAACCAAGGGCAAGTATGGAATGAGCCCTGTGCAGGGAAGCCATGAGGAAGACTTAGTGCTGCTTTAGGGCATGGAGGCCGCTCCTGGCCAGTGCCTGGACATCAGCTTCAAGTACAGGAATCTGACAGAATGTATTTCTAACCCCCTGCCTATCGAATCACCTCAGCAGAGTAAAGATGGATGGTATTTTTGATACAATTCCTACATCAACCCACTGAAATTTACACGTGGCAGAGAAGCATTTTAGTGGGGTGCAGACCCCTGCCCTCCTGCCAGCTCAATAAAAGGGCTTTTGGCAGACAATGCATTTGTCTGCTGATTTCTTTGAATTAGGGACACCCCTCAGGACTGCTGTATCCTGAGGGAACACCACTGGCCATCCCCTGTGTATATCTGCAAAAGCTTCAAATCAGCTGCCTCAGCTTCCAGGGCCTCTCTTGGCCAGCATCCTGACGTGGGTGCAGGGCTGCTGCCAGGCACTGCTGGGACCCAGCGGGACTGGACCGGCTGTCTCGTGTCCACGGAGCAGCCCTGACACAGCCAGGGCCATCCCGAAAGCAGACAAACGCTCAGTGTCAGCAGAGAGGGGCAAGGAGCACTGGGCTGCTCTCAGGGTATCTATGCATGGTGCTCCAGCAGGAGGGACAGGCAGGCCACCCACATTCAGGGCATCCCCAGCATCAAAAGGACGGGCATTTTGTCCTTTTCATCCCTCCACCCCAGAACCAGGCCTGACATCTCCCCCTCTGGAGTGGAGTTTTTCCATTTACAAGGTCATCTCACGCTTGGCCAGTGTGTGAGATGAGGCTGCAATGACCTGTGATACCCCCTTCATGCCAACCACAGCTCCATTGTGTATCCTTCCTCTTTCACAGGTTCACTTTCCATTGATCGAACAGTCCATTGTTTCCCTTAAGGGTCAAATTCCCACCAGTTAAACATAAGGTTTCCTTCATTCTCTGCTCTTCATTATCTTGTTGACGTGCACAACAGGGGACCAAATATGGCAGGGCCTTAGACACGACTTTGGTGCTGACACACACAGGCTCCTTGTCCCACTGCTGGCCTTCAGTGTGCTCAGCAAGATGTGGAACTGCACAGTGCTGTGGAACTGCACCTTCAGCACAGGCACCTTTCCAGCCTGAGCTGCCCTCGTTCCTCTGGGTCTGTGCACAAAACACGGCGTGGCAGAGAACGGCAGCAGGGGCCTGTGTAGCCCAGGGCCCCGGATTTGCTTCAGCTCCACAGAGATGCAGGCAAAGTGAAGAAGCCAAACTGTTTATTAATGGAAAGTCAAAGGAAAGGGGTGATAAGGGAGGGAAAAAGGGAATGGGCAGGGTCTGAGGGCTTGAGATATGGAGCTGTCAAAAGCAAGAGTGTAAGGAAAACACAGGAATAGGCATGGTCTGAGGGCTGGTGAGATGGAGCTGTCAAAAGGAAGGGAGAGTGGTGGGGGGGAAAAGTGGATGGACAGAGTCTGAGGGCTGGAGAGAGGGAGCTATCTACAGGCAGGGAGAGGGCTGAAGCCATGCGAGCTTCCCACAGGCTCAGCTGTACCAATCATCAACTATGTCTAGAGCTGCAGTGGCAATTGGAGATGGTGTCCTCTTCAGTGCCTCCGGGTGCTGTTCTTGGGGCACTGGTTCACCGGATCCAGAAAAGGACTCCATTTCTTCAGGTCTTAGGCCAAATTCAGCATGACTTTCAATGTTAGAGCAGGATGGGCTGGCATTGTTCTTTGGGGATTCTAGGCCTGGAACAGTGAGCAAGTGAGCCATGGTCACAGCCTGGATCTGCAGTGACCTGAGGGAGACCGTTCTTCCAGGGCCACCCCACCCAAATCTTGCTAGGGTCAAGAGAGAGGTGTTGACAACAGGATCCGCAGCAAGCTGCGGGCCAGGAATTCTGCCCGTGTCCCTGAAATCTCTGTGTGCTCTGCCCATGCAACCCCTCGTCAACACAGGGTGCGAGGCCCACTGCAGCCAGGACAGGGATTGCAGCTCCCTGCTCAGGCATTGCAGCTCGCCTGGCCAGCCCGCTGCCCTCACTCACCCTGACTGGGGTCCTTGAGCTCTTCCTGCTGCTCCTTCATCATGGGAAACCCGGCCATCTCTGAGAACAAAGAGTTCATCTTGGCCCCAGCGGCACAGCTCCCTGCCAGTGGCGCTGCCGGGGCAGCAGGCGGGGGCTGGGGCCGAGCTGCGGGCGGGCGGGCCGGGGAGGGAGCCCGGGCTCGGGGCTCACCCATGAACCTGGCGGCCGCCCTCGCTCTGGGGGGCTCCTGTGGGCTCTCCAGGTAGCGCAGGGCCCGGCGCAGGTGCTCGGCCGCTCGGCTCCTGTCCTCTGCCAGCTGCAGAGAGCGGCAGGAGGGAAGGGTTGGCGCGGGCTCAGCCCCTGGGCGGGCGCTGCCTGCGCCAGCCCCCGCCTCCCCTGGGCCGCACAGCCCTGAGGCGCGGCCAGCAGCCGCTGGCGCCCGGGCTCCGAGGGCAGGGGCAGAGGGCGGCTGCTGCCCGGGGAGCCGCGGGGCCGGCCCGCAGCCCCGCCGGGCCGGGGCTCCATGGGCACCCGGCTCGGGCCCACGGGAGCCTGGAGAAGAGCCCGCGCGGCCTCTGGCTGCAGCAGCGGGCAGGGGCACAGCTGCCAGCCCCGCACACTGAGCACCGCCGCTCAGGGGGCCTTCTCGGGCTGAGCCTGGGGCTGCCAGGCCCTCCTTACCAGGACCTCGGTGAACTTTGACAGCTGCCCCTTCTTCACCAGCTGCTTGAGCTTTTTCATCTTCAGAAACTCGGTCACACGAAGCAGCGTTTTCTGAGAGGCCTGGAGAGCAGCAGAGACCCAGAGATGGCCCCACAGCCCAGGGCACAGGACCCTCATCCCTGTGCCAAGGCCTGGAGGAGGCGTCAGCCCACGAGGCACCAGGGCAGGAGGCGGCCAAGCCCCCTCCCCGAGATCCACCAGCATCACAGAAAATCTCACCTTTGCCACTTCCCAGTTCTTATCATGGCAGTGAAAGAAGAGTGGGGGGAGACTTTGGCTCAAAATCTTCTCAAGGGGCTTTTTTCCCTCATCCACTACCAAGTCCATCACCCTGAAGAAAAGCTCAAGGGAGAGGACTTGCACATAACTGTTGTCCTGGAGGAAGGGAAGAGAATGAGGCCTGTAGACAAATTTCCCCAGGCTCACCTGGGCAAAGTTTCTAGGCAGCAGCCAGTGCCTGCAGCTCAGGACACAGAACCTTACATGGTCAAAGAGCAGCAGCAGTGCCTCAGCCAGCTTTGGGGCAGTGGTGCTGGATACCCGGATATCTTTGTGCTGCAGCACATTCGTGAACACACGGAGGGTCATGCAGACCAGGTCTCCATCTGCATCATCCAGCAGCTCCAGAAGTCTTGGTGACAGGCAGCACATTCTCCTCGCCTGTGTGGAACACAAGGCTGTGCTGGGAAGCCGTGGACGGCTGCAGCACCACCACCGGCCTGGCACTGCAAGGCCACCCTGCTGCTGCAGGCAGGGCCCACAGGCCAAAGGCCTGACCTAAAGCACTGGGGCAGGTGAGGCAGGAGAGCTGGGAGCAGCTGCCTCAGCTCCTGAAGCCCTGCACGCCCATGGGGCTGCTTTCCCCAGCGCAGCTTCAGCCACGGCCCCCTCCTCACCAGTAAGGGATTCTTGCCAAGAACCACGAGGCCTCTGAGCGCCAGGCGACGCCGCTCCCTGCACTTGCATTGCAGGTGCCTTGCCACGACATTCAGAATGCTGTTACCGTATTTAGTGAAATCCAAGACATGTAGGACCTGAAAGGCACAGGGCAGTGACAGGGAGCCGGCCGGCAGGAGCCCAGAACCGCACAGGGCTGGGCCCAGGCAGCAGCACAGGGCGTGGGCACCATCCCAGGCAGCTGTGGCTTTGAGAGGGCAGAGAACTGGGAGGCAGCTGAGCCAGGCAGCACTGGAAGCAGGCTCACCTCCACAAAGAATGCCAGGAAGGGCAGATCCCATGGCTCCTCCCTGCTGAGTGGCTGGAGAAGATGGAATGCAATGCGGGAACAGAAGGGGACCACGACATTGCACATCTCCCTGGCAGGGGGAAAAAGGCACCAAGACCCTGAGGTGGGGGACAGACCTCTCGCAGGACTGACTCACAGAGGTCTGGTCTTTGCTCAGCATCCCTGGAGGGGATGTGGGTGCTCTGGGAGGTGGCCCTTTCTGGGCACTCTCCTCTCCCAGCCTTTTCCAGTCTCCTTGGCTGTCCCTCAGTGACAAGGCCCTCTGGCCCATGACCACAGGGACTGTGTGGGGCACAGGGCACAAAAGCTGGGGGCAGTGGGGAGCAGGGGTGTAGTAAACTCCCTGGACATGGGCAAAGCCCCATGCAGAATTGAACAATAGGAATGCCGAGACAGCACCTTTAGTCTCTGACTCCCTGACCTCCACCCTAAAGCTTATCCCTGTAACCCTATAGGCTATGTTACTTTAACCCTTACTATTGGTCAAATCCGGATCCCTCTGAACCCTATAAAAGAGGCATATCTTAGCCCATTCAGCAGAAGAAGAGCTGATCCGGGACCCTTCGCGCATCCCCTCAATAAAACCATCGCTGCGGAACCCTGAAAGCCTCCTTCTCCTCTCTCCACCGTCTGCTGCAGCATCAGCCCGGGCGAACTTACCTAGAAAGCAAGAGCTGAAATCCTAAAGAGCTTGCAATCACTATCACTACCCAGCTTGCTAAGGGAGTTTAGCCCGCGGCATCAGCCTGAGCTAAGCCTGGCATCTTGGGCACCCTGTCCCCCTGGGGACTGGGCTCCCGATAATAATAAGGCCATAACAGAGGCTTTTATTCTTAAAGGGGGTCTCACCTGGCGAGCAGACCCACGGCATAGTGCTGGGTGTCAGCACACAGCAGCGTGTCCCAGCCACCCTTGCGCTGCATTGCGACAACCACGTGGTCACACCACAGTCGGCAGAGCAGAGCCTTCATGGCCTGCACTGCAAACCTGTGTGCAGAGCAAAGCCCAGGTCACACGGGGAGCGCTGGCGCTGGCCACAAGGGCATGGGAAGGACAGGAGGACTGGGACCTGTTGGGCTTGCTGGGAAGGCGGTGTTGCTCCTGGCATGCTCTCCAGAAGCTTTCAAATTCCTCTGGTAACAACTCTTCTGTGGTGACGGCAACATGGAAGAGCAGAGCCACAAACAGGCGGGCAGAATAAAGGATCATGGCCTCGTGGCACTCAGGCACCTTGAGAATCACCCAGATCACCAGAGTTGCCTGCAAAAGAAGCAGCCCGAGACAGCGCTCAGTGCCGAGGTGTCCATGGGGCAGGGCCCAAGGGCAGATGCAGGAGGAGCAGTGGGCCTGGTGCCCCCTGAGCCTGCCCCTGGCCCAGGGTTCAGCCCAGCGCCTGAGGCATGGAGAGGATGGAGAGCTGCTGGCGAGGTGACCGAGGGGCAAGTGGAGGCCAGTTCCAGACACTCACAGCCAGGGCACAAACGTCCCTGTCGTCCCCATCAGAGGTGCATGCGCTGTGCAGTGGCCAATCCTCCATTACATGGACCAGTGTTGGCAGCACTTTCTCCACGGCTGGTCCCGATGATCCTATGGCTCTCCACATCATAGCAGCACCTCTGTGGGATCAGAGCTCTGTGTCAGGGGCATCTCAGTCCCAGTACCATGCCCTGTGCAGCTGTGGGGGCCCAGGTGACAGAGCCCCGGTGCCCTGAGGGGCAGGGAGGGAGCATTGGCAGCAGGCTTGGGAAACAGAGGGGCCCGAGGGTCCTGGAGCTCTCTGCCTGTCTGGCAGACCCCATAGCACAGGCTGTGCAGGGCCATGGGCCCCAAAGGCTGGTGAGCCCTGAGCTCTCCAGGCACGTGGGCCCCGTACCTGTCACACGTTGGGGCACAGCGCAGGAGGGTCAGCACCACGTCAGCAGGGTGTTCTTCAGCCAGCCTCACAATGTCAATTTGCAGCCTGGCATCCACAGTGACTTGGGACACCAGACTCTGGTGAATGCTCCTTACAATGGCTGGCACCTGGAGGAGGCATGGGGGAGATTTTGCGTGCTGTCCAAGGCAGCAACTTCCCCAGCTTCCCCCAAGAAGTGCTTCCCTTCCTGCCACACTGTGCTGGCCTCCAAGGCTGAGGGGCCCAGTGAGCATGGCTTGAGGGGACACACGATGCTGGCAGGCCTCCAGGCCTGGCCCCAGGCTGCTTACCTGCTGCTGAGAAACACAAGGGTCCTTGAAATAGTCCTGTATTAGCTCCTGACTGAGAGTGGGATTGGGCATGGTGCCAGTATTTGAGATGTCCTCAGTCTCTTCATTGTCAGTGTTTGTGATGGGCACATCCTCAGTCACTGCCTTGTCCACCTTTGCCTTGTCCTCGTTCATTGCAGTGTCAGAGTCTTGTGAGCATTCAGCTGAATATGGTTTGGTGTCAGTATTTGCAATGCCCTGAGTCTCTCCAGTGATGGGCACATCCTCAGTCAGTGCCATGTCGGCCTTTGCCCTGTCCTCGTTCATTGCAGTCTCAGAGTCTTGTGAGCGCTCAGCCGAATCTGGGCTGACATCAGGCTCTGCCTGGAGCTCGGTCAGCCCCGAGTCAGTCTCAGCTGTGACCTCCGATGCTGCTGTGCTGGTCTTTCTACGTCGAATGCGCAGGAATTTCCGGAACCTCTGCAGGAGAATAAAGGACAGGGAAGGCAGGGATGCTCCATCGCACGCTCCAAGCGTGGTGCTTGGCTGAGCAGGGACAGCAGGCCCAGCCCAGGTGGGGGAGGCTGCAGGTACCTTCAGGGTTTTGCGCAAGCGGCCAGGGCCGGGTTCCTGCTCTTGTGTCTTGTCCAGGGCTGCACCTGGCAAAGAGCGAGCACAGCCAGAGCTGAGGGGCTGCGGGAGAGGCCGGAGAACACAGCCCAGCCCTGCGCTCCCCAGGCAGGGGAGAGCCCCGGGATGGCCCAGGGGATGGAGCACGGCCACTGCGGGGTGTCTGCCCTGCCCCTGTTCTATCCTGTCCATGGGCATGTCCCCAGGGGATGGGATGGGATGGGATGGGATGGGATGGGATGGGATGGGATGGGATGGGATGGGATGGGATGGGATGGGATGGGATGGGGCCAAGCTGGCTGCCACCATCAGCCCTGTGGCCCAGCTCTGCACTCACCATCCTGCAATGTCTGAAACTGCCCCAATTCTTCAGGCTGTTGTGCTGCGGCAGCTCCAGTGTCTTTCTTTTTTTTCCCCCTGAACACTTTGAACAGGCTGAGGAATCTGCCTGCCATGCCTGAGTCTGGCCACGAGGGCACCTTAAAGAGAGATGGCTCAGGAAAACTCAAAGTGAACAAGTTGTTCAGTTGTGCCTTCGAGGCACCTGAGTGCAGGTCTTGTAGTCCTGCACCTTCCTGAAGCGTCCGGAAGAGTGTAGGACTACAAGTCCTGCACTCTGGTCTTGAGGCCTCCAGTCACAAGGACAGGAGACTCCTCATAAACTATTGTGGTCACCAGATGCCACGGTTTTGCCTTGAGGGCACTGGCTG
>NC_044577.1:1995320-2037320 GCF_901933205.1 Camarhynchus parvulus | reverse complement strand
ACGGTTCAGCACTGTTTGTTTCTATTATTTATCCTTGTGTAACAAAAGACTCGCATGGCAGAACCAAATTGGGTTCCTACTGCTAAAAACCTCCCTTCCTTCCCAGTCCTGTACTTTGGTTACATGAGAGCACATTCAAGAGAGAAATATCCACATTTCCTGCTTTGGAGCATTCTTGATTCCTAAACTTAACCTACTCTCTGACTTTATTTATACCCAGTTGTGCCAGACTGCCTGGCCATTCCAAACCCAAGGTTCTTTGCTGTGAAGGCACAGAAGAATCTGGCATTTAATAACCCTAAATTCAGGAAAGCAGGAATGCACATTACTTCCCTTTGCTCAACATAAGTAGTTACAAACACAAATAAAGTTACAAACTTCCCAAGTCAATTGGCATGACCCGAGAAGGTAAAATATTTGGAAATCTACTTCCCATCTCCGAACAGCAACTCATTCGCCTTCACATGGTCCGTTGAGAGTCAGTTACAAAAATTTGTTTGACACTAAACAGAAAAGCTTGTCTATTGGGATCGTTTGGCTTTTTTTGCCACAGCAGCCAGCCCAGAGAGTCCTTCCTAGGAGAAGAACACATAGCATGGTGTCTGGGACACAGTCCAGCCAACTCCTGCAGGGTAGGACGCAGGGAGAACCAACCACTCATCCAAGAACTCCTTCTAGATGTCCCCTACTTGTGCATAGCCCAGGCTGAAACACAGACTTGGAGCACATCCAGACTGCTCTCCTGCAAAGCCTCTGAGACTTCTCTTGTACATGCACATTCTGCTTTCATTTTCTTTACTGCATTACTGGCAGCTCCAATGAAATACTGGAAGGTCTGTCAGGATTTCTTATTAAAGTCCACAAGTTTCCCTGTGGATCTTCAGCAGGGAGGGATACTCAGCTCTTCTGCTTCCCCACCCTGTTTCTCCTGGTTTAACCACCTTGGAGCTCAAGGAGCTTTCCTTACAAAGACTGGAACTGTGAGTAAATGAGCATTGCTGACCCATATAGGAGAGGATAATAAAATGCCAACAAACTGTGTTCCATTACGTGTGGGATGCAGATGAAATGGAAAACTCAAAATGAAATTGAGTTTTCCTTTCTTCCAAATCCTTCACAAACCTCTGCTCCCAACTGAATTCCTAATGGTTTCTTAACTCAAAGGTCCTCCCACTCAGCACTGTACTTGGAAGAACTCCAAAACCCACACCAATTGCCTCAATTAAACAGCAAATACAAGCACAAAAATACTTCCTCTGAGTGTAGAAGAGCAGTATAGCAGAATAGGAAGTGCACTTCCTATTAGTGCAGGCCAGGTGAGGATTCAAATGCCTGAAGATGTCACTTTAGGAAATATTTCACACAGTGTTTCCCAAGGTAGGGCTCTGGACAGGGAAGCACAAAGCTGCTCATCTGAAGTAAGGTATTTGTGAACAAAAACCAGGATAAGGGCAAGGAGCCAGGTGAAATAGCTTGGATTCCAAAGTAGCACAAGGCAAAAAATGTGCCTGGGAACACAGTACTCAAGGCAAGTTATGAGGTAATGCCTCACCCAAAGCTAAAAGACAGCTTAGAATTTACAGCAGACCAGAAATCACAGTTACCAACTTGTCAGAACAGGACAGGGTCAAAGTCACTGTATTTGACATAGATTTGATACTAGATTTGAAACAGACACAGACTGCCAGTGTCCAGATTGCTCCTCTCCTATTACCATTCATTGAGTATCTAACAATCCTTCAATTATGTCTAAGTTTCATTTCCTCCGGCAGGGTTGTGTGCTACCAACAAGTGCAGACATGTTCAATACAAACACAGAAGGGAAATTTTCACTCAGCTGTTCAAACACTTTACACCAAGGAATACTTTAAGACATCTGAGGGGTGCCAGTGTTTTTTAATACACCACCATACAGTTGCTGCACATGAAGCTGTCAAGGCATAATATATTGCAGTAACCTTTAACTAGCCCTCTCCAAATCAGGCCAGTAAGAATTCATTAGAAAGCTCCCCAAACCAGACCTTTATTCTGCAGAAAATTTAAAAACTCAAGTGCACAAGGTCAGTGTAAACATATTCTTTAATATCACTGAAGGAAAATTTAGCAATCCAAGTCTTAGGTGGGTTTCAAATAAATAATTTTGAGAAAGTGTTTACATATCAAGGGAGCTCTCAAGACAGCAAGAGCACAGTTTGTAATTCCTCCCTGCTAACAACCCCTCACCAAGAGAATGTACAGTAGGCAGTGCACACTGGAAAAACAATCACAACACAAGGGCACACTTGCCAGCTTCCATAGGACCTCTGGAGAGGATTTCAGAAAAGGGGGGAGAAGTAAATGGAGACATGCACTGCCCTTTAAAGCACCACTCTTTCTCCATAGCCTTTTCACCAATGTAACACAAATGGCAAGAGAATTCATGTTTGCTGCCAAAACCCACTCTCAGCTCCAAGATTAACAGAGCACTGCTCTGACAGAGAGAATTGCTCTTCAAACTGACACTGCAGCACAGTGCATCACCCCCCTCCCAGCTGGGCTCTGCTCCTACTCCAACCTTGAAACTCCTCTCCAATCACTGCAAAAGTAACCCAGAAAGCCTAAAGACAGGTAAGAAATGTTATTTCTTGCAGATCCTGGCCCAGTGTACTGAAAGGGAGCAAGACATGACAGGTCTCAAGGTGTAGGGTTACCCAGGAAAACATCTGGTGTCCTACGTCACCCAAGTAAAACCTTCCAAAAGTCAAAATACTTCCTCAAAGTGTAGATTTGTCTTTGTTAAACAATTATTCTGCTGTAAAAATATGCTTGATGCGAAATTTCTCACATCAGAACAAGAAGATTTAACAATCTAGAAAGAACAAGAAAAAAAATCAATTATAAATATGCCACAAAAATATTTGCAAGAGAGTTACTGCAAAATCGTTTTCTTCCACTTTCATCAAAATATTTTTTTCTTTGTACATACAGGCTGGGCAGTCTTCCACTCTCTGTCCTTTAGTTCAACATGCAACAGATCTGTGATAAGCACTGCAGTACTCAGCAGAGAATTGTTTCTTCTCCATTTCTAACACACATGAAAAAGGTTCTGCTTTGAGTCAATTAAAAAAAGTACAATGTAATACTGCTGTGTACCTACTGTATAAATATTGCAGGAGTTAAAGGATTGTTTCACTGCTAGCTGGGCTTTGGCAAAACAGGAGTGGGGCTGACATACACTGGATACTTCACACTTCTGAGTGGGGGACGCTGCAACATTTAACAGAATAAAACAGAATAAAATAAATCTTAGATCTAAAACTGTCAGTACACAGGATTCCCAAGTTGTTCTGAACACAGGAGCAGAGTGATCAGTTTTCCAGGAAAGCCACATAGTCAGTCAATCTGGCCAACTGCTGTTCATTGGGAATTGGTGGGACCGGAGCAGGTTCTACAAAAGATAAAACAAATAGATCATTAATGAAATTTAGAAAGCAAATCCACCAGCAGCACCATCAACAGTAAGGGAAAACAAATTAAATGCATCTGACTTTCAACAGCCTTCTGGGGACAGATCTTAAATGTATTCCTCCCTGCACAGCTCCAGCTGACCTGATCCCTGTTATCTGCACCATTCAGTGGTCCGGGAGTTCCTAACCACAAAAACTGCTGCAACAAGTTCCACCTGTGAGCAGCCTCCAGAATTTCTGAGAATTTCTCTGCACACACTGCAGTCTGAGTAATGAGGGCTGATAGTATTCTGCCCTGAGAAGGAAGCTCCTGGAGCTCTCTGGTTGCTCCTTTCCCTGCAAGCTGCCATCCTGGAGACTCCAAAGAGACAGATCTGGTGGGTGACCAGACCAGCAGAACACACAGGAGCTCTGCTGTGGAAGTGGAAACCTCAGGAATTTCAGGCACTGCTTAAAACATGTGGGAGTGAGAAAACAGAGGGAAAAGCACATTTAATAGCACCTGTTGGTGATGGGCTGTTGTTTTCTATTTTGGGGGGGGCAGTGAGAACATTCACCTCTCTAGGACTCAATTCCCACTCAGTGCTGACACTGTTTATGCAGGTTTAGCTAAACCCATGATATACAAACAAAAATACCTGATGAAGGAATAAATCTGTTAAAGGAAGCTTCCAGCACACCTGGAGAAAAACATACAAAATTAGCCCAGTGGAACAGTTTTAAACAGTTCAATGCAACAAAACATGGATCAAAAGCTAATTAAAATTAAACCTGTTTATTCATCACACAAGACTTTATAACTAAAAAGAAGAATACCCAAGGATTAGCCATTTCAAAAGAGCCTCTTTCTTTTGCCTCAATAGCAGTTCTTGCACTCACTTTTGGAATAAAAACCACATGTAAGTAATTCCCAGTTTTTTTAAGCTCTGCATATTTGGCAGCCAGTTCATAAAAGCCCCACCTGCTCGTATATAAAATCTCAGGGCTTTGGTTGGCTTTGTGCCCCTTAGGGGTAAATTTCAACACCTGGCACCTGTTTATTATGGGCTCTGAAATCCCAAAAACTCTGCCCATACAAGCAGTGTCATTTCTTAGTCTAACAGGTCCTGCCCTTTTGGATATGCTGTAATTTAGTTCCTTCTGCCAGAGCTGCACAGAGCAGTTTAAGAACAGTTGTTTCATCCTGCTTTTACATCTTATTATTTATTTTTGCCACAGCCAGATATAGAAAAAAGGAAAAAAAGAAGCCAAGTATTTGTGCAGACTAAGCTTTGAAGGAACAGACATTCTATAACCAACACCATGAAAGTGAAGAAAAGAGAAGATGTAGATTTTAAATCAAAGGAAATTGTATCAACAACTGGAGCTCCTCAGAACACAAAGATTCACTAAATCCCTGCCTAAAGAAGTTCTAATTCTCCTGAAGGAAAAAAAAAATCTCAGGTTCAAGATGGTCTATTTTTCACTCATCTTTATTAGGTTAAGACCATTTGAGGTCATCCAGTTTATGTTGCACAGAGGCAGAGCCAGCCAGCAGGAGGAGAGGGAGCAATCACAGCACAACCTGTCTGCTTTTGTTTAAACAAGTTCATGTGAGGACTTAGCTTAATCCAAACTACTTGTTGAAAGTCCAAACCAACCCCAGCACTTTGTACTTCCTCACGTTTTACACCTGTCCCGTGTTTATGAGCAGCATGAGTGTCCAAAAAGGATCTAAGAGAATCCTATGCAAAGCTGTAATTAAAAACTTCACAGCTAATTCCTAGAAAATGCTGAATGTTTCATGAAGTAACAGCTCCACCTACCTGGCTTTTTAGGCATCACCATGCGAGTTGCGAAGTCTGCTTGCCAGCCCTGATCTAGCACACCTGGAAAGGCATTTGGAAGATACAGAAGGGGAGAATAAAGAGTGATAACTAACAGGAAATAATTAAAAAAAAAAAATCAAACCATTATCCAGAACCAAGATTTTTTTTTCTCTAATCACTGCCCAGTCACTTAACAAGCTCAGAATTTGTAGATACATTTTTATTAATCATCACTTAGAGCTCTCTGAGCTCATCATCTACTGTAAATGCTGGCAACCCTGACCAGGGGAGGAAATGATAAATCTGACTCCATGTTCTCAGAAGGCTAATTTATTACTTTAGTATCCTATATTATAGTAAAGAATACTATACTAAAGAATACAGAAAGGGTACTAACTGAATGCTAAAAAGATAATGAAAACTTGTGAGTCCCCACACAGCTTGGCCCTGATTGGCCAAAGACCCAAAACAACTCCCAGCAGAATCCAATGGAACAATCACCTGTGGGTAAACAATCCCCAAACACATTCCACATGAGCACCACACAGGAGAAGCAAATGAGATAAGAATTGTTTTCTTTTTCTCTGAGGCTCCTCAGCTTCCCAGGAGAGAAATCCCGGGTGAAGGGATTTTATCAGAGAATGTGAGTGCCACGATCATCAGTATAAAAATGACTCAGGGAATGATGCCAAGTACCTTTCACAGCTTCTTCTACAGGGAGGCCAACAAAGGCTGCAAAATCATCTGCAACTATGGATGTGTAAGCCTGGGAAACCAGTCCAAAGGCTCGTCTCCTGGTTGCATCTAGGGAGAGAGGAACACAGGACACAAGGGACTCATCTCCAGAGCTGGGACACATGAGAACATTTCCTCAATTCCACCACCTTTGGCAAATCACTACCAGCCTTCAAAGGAGCACTTCAGGAGCTCGCCCTCCCCTCCCACAGCTCACAATCAGCAGCAAGACACAACAGCTTGTTCTCTGCCAGGACAAACCCCCTCAGGGCCTGCACTGAGCCTCCAAGTGCAGCCTGCAGCATCCTGGGCTCCAGCACCAGCACAGGGAACTCTGCAGCTGATTCTCTGTGGGCAATGGGCCAGCAAATTAGTTAATAATTAGTGCCATCTAATAAGCAGCTGTTTCTCAAGCTACAGAGAACTTGTTTTGCAGAACACCTCTTTTCAGCAGTCTGCACTGCCCTCTAGGAGCAAGAGTCTGCATGTTAGCATTACACAGGATGGAAAACATTTCACAGAAAAAACACCTTGGAAGTCCTACTAGGTGCTGAAATGCCAAGCCGAGTTGTCTGGTTAGAAGTCTGATAAAACTGGGTGATTCTGATAAAACTGGGTGATTCATGGTCTGTTTTGCTCTTACAGAATAAACCACATGGTTTATGAAAATTCAGCGTCAAAGAATACACAGAAACAAAATCCTACTAAGACCACTTTAGTTGTTTCTGCAAGGTTTTGTAGAGCTTTTAATTTACACCCAACACCTGGAATCCTTTTATTAAAACCTACAAAACCTTGTCAGCAGCTGTCCTGATTTTTCACAATGAACAATTTGTTCCTGTTGGATCAGACACAAATGATTCCAGGCAGTTCCCTGCTCCCCACAGGAGCTCAGCCTGTACCTCTGAGTGCTTCCATGATTGGCTGGATGGTCTCAGACCACTGATGTGCACTGATTGCTGTGTAGATCCCTGGGAAGTCCCTCTGCCAGATTCTTTGTCCCACTGACCAAACTGCACCGAGTTCAGCATTTGCCTGTTGTGACCAAAGGAAAAAAACCCCAAACCCAGTGTTAATCCAGAAGAAAATCCTTATGCACAAACCCATTTCCACCCCCAGGTTTTCAGAGAACATTGCTGTGCAACAAAACCAGCAAGTTTCTGAGGTCAATCTGGCCCAGTACTTACAGATTTGATAGCAGGAGGGATTCTTTTCCAGAGATAACGTGCGTTATTCCTAAAAGTAAATAAATAAAATTGTTAAAAACACTTCTCAGTCACCAAATGCTGCAAAGAGACACCACAAGGTTTGTCCAGATGCTGCGATGAATGCTCTCAGTGCTTTAGAAATATCATTTCCAGGAAGGAATATTGGATACTGAGGTGGGAAAGCAGAGCTGCCCTCCAGCAGGCAACACTGGACTGCTGTAACACAACCATTAATTCATTCATTAAAGTTCATTAATTACCTCATTTAACACCACTCTGGGAAAGCAACTTCTCCCTAAAACCTCAAGTTCAGTGCATTAAGTACACGCAGGGACATGGAATAATCCCCCCAGACCAAATTCCCAGGAATTCCTGCAGATTCAGCTCCTTCAGGCCAACACCATCCCTCATTTTTAACAGGGATGGTGCAGAGTTGTCCTGCTGGAGTTTACACAGAAGGAACAAATCCAACCCAAAACAAAACCAAAACAAACAAATACAAAACACCCCCAGATCCAACCCAAAACAAACCCAGCCCTGAACGGCTACAAAACAAAACCCTGAAATGTTCAACACATCCCAGAGGAGCCAATTTCACCATTAAAGGAACTTTATTCCCAAATTTCCCCACAGGAAAGGAGAACAGCTTTCCTGTCAGATCAAAGGGGTGAAAGAGACTGGATCCCCAGGAGCATTGTCATTGTTTCTTTGCAAAACCAGCATTTTTATTAATCACAGAGCCCCTTCCCAGTGTGCTGGTGACAAAGCCAGTGTCCCAGGCTGGGACAAGGCACTTACATGTCATTGTGCAGCAGGTACAGAGCCAGCAGCTGGCCATAAACCAGGGGTGTGGCAATCCCTCCAGGGGCCTGAAAACAAACACACATTGTCAAAAATGCATGTATTTTATGATTGGCTTTTGGCAAATATTAAAATGAATGTTATATGTGTTGTGTTCGAAAGTGATGCCATATTAATTCTCTTAAGCAGTGTGTTAAATATAGTTTTAGGTTATAAAAATTGTTAAAATAGAAACTATGCTTTGTAAGATGCTTTGTTCAAAAGAAAGGACTCGCAGCGAGATAGCAGCCACAGGACACCTGAATCTTTCAAAGAAAAAGAATTTATTGCCACATTATCAGAAGAAATGAACTTCTTCCCACCTCAAAGGCGCTGTTAGGATTTGGAGGAAGAAGTTGACACTGACCAGACAGAATCCTGTGTTTGAATGGAATTTCTGCATCATGTATGAGGTGTATGAATATGCAACAGGTTATTGTTTTTAAGGTTAATCCTCTGTTAACAGGTGTCCTTTTTCAGGCACATGGTGCCCAGAAAAAAGGTACCCAGACCATCTGTAACTCTTTGTCTTTATTGCCTCATATTGTCCTAATTCAATTTGTCCAAATTGTTATTACTCTAATTGTGTTACTAATTTTTTAAACCATTTTATTACTATTAAACTTAAAAACAAGCAATTGGCATTTTTCAAACGCATCACAGGGCTGCAGATTTTAAAGAGGGGTGTGATACAAAACGCAGCAGGAAGCCAAGGTGTATGTAAACTGAACACTCCAAGACGACTGATTTTTTTATTTTTATTTATTTTTCACATCACATAACAGACCTGTACAATTTTTTTTTTGGGGGGAGGGGGGAATAAATAAGCCTAGATCTTCCACCTTCCTATGCTCACAAGAGTTACAGCTTTTGAAAGTGAAATCAAATTAACCCCTATTAATTTACCCCTATTAATTAACCCCGACTTTGTTTACCGTCAGCTCAGGCCACTCCACCACAGCAAAGCCTCTCTGCCCCTCCCAAACACCTCAAGCTAAGCTTTGGCCCCTGCCACACCTGAGCAGAGCTCACAAGGAGGAAATAAACGAGCGATAAAAAAAAAAGCTGTACAATTTTGAGAGATTTCCAATTTTCAGGCTTTTTATCAAGGGCCAGGAGAACGTAAAGCAGCACGGAGGGAGCTTCCAGTGAAAGCTGCCACAGTAAAACTCGGTCTGAGGGTAATTCCCTGAGCAATATTTTCCTTTTCTCAGCCACGAGAAGAACTGAAACCTACAAACTCCCCCTCCCTCATACCCCCTCCGAAACGACGCGAATAATTACAGAGAAACACCCATTTCTCTGCAGCCTGCGACTTTCTGCGGGGCCAGTTCAAACACTGCGGCCTCCCCCGCTCACACACAGGCCCACGCACCGACACACACACACACAGACAGACCCAGACCCCACCCTGCCCCGCGGCACCTCCAGCTCCTGCGTCTCGCACTGCTCCAGGAGCCGCCTGAAGCTCCCGGAGCTCTCGGCCATCACCGCCACCGGCATCTTCCCCTCACGGCGCCGCCCGCCCGCTGCAGGCGCCCACGCCCTGACGTCACTTCCGCCGTGCCCTCAGCACCTTCCGCCCGCCTCTTTGTGCTCCTGGAGGACCGCGGGGAGGGGGCGTGGCTTGATCGGAGGGGCGTGGCCTGACCCTGGGGCGTGGCCACGGCCCGTGAGGGGTTGAGGGCGGTGGGCGGCGCTCAAGGGTGGCGGTGGTTAAAAATCGCTTTGTTTTCTGAGTAATAAGTCAAGTTTCCGCGTCATAAAAAGAGATGAGTGTGTTTTTCGTGCTATGCTTTCTGTTTTTCTGGCTTTCTTCTTCACTTCTGGTTTTCTGTCCGTGTTTGTCATGGGATGCGTGAGACGGGCGCCCTCCATCCCTTATTGCACATTACACGTTCGTAAGGACTGTTCTCAAGGGATAGCAATTGCTTTTCCAGCTCTGTACCTGTTTCTGGCGGGGTTTAGAAATAGTTTTTACAGGTGGGTTCCTTTATCTTTGTTTCCTGTAAAACCCCCTGCTTGCTGCTGGCGACAGGACCATGGAATATCCTGAGTTAACCCACAAGGATCATCAAGCCAACCCCTGGACCTGCACAGACACCCCAGCAATCCCAGCCTTTGCCTTGTCCAAACATTCCTTAGGCCCTGGCAGCAAGCACGGATATTTTATATCCTATAAAAGAGCCCACAATACGTTGAAACAGCATTTTAACTGCGCTGGTGCTATTTTAGAGGTGGCACTACCCCTTGGTCATTGCCTTTCCATGGTTACCCATCCCCAGTGAGGTCATTTCCAGCTCTGTGCCTGTTCCTGGTGGGGTTTAGAAGTAGTTTTTACAGGTGGGTTCCTTTATCTTTGTTTCCTGTAAAACCCCCTGCTTGCTGCTGGCGACAGGACCATGGAATATCCTGAGTTAACCCACAAGGATCATCAAGCCAACCCTTGGACCTGCACAGACACCCCAGCAATCCCAACCTTTGCCTTGTCCAAACATTCCTTAAGCCCTGGCAGCCTTGGGAATGTCACCATTCCCTGGGGAGCCTGTTCAGAGCTCACCCTTTATCCCCACATCCAGCCTCAACCTCCCCTGACACAGCTCCAACATATACCAAATAAATATTCAATATAAACACAGTGATGCATCTATATCTGTGCTTATAGATAGATAGATAGAAACACAGATATTTTATATCCTATAAAAGAGCCCACAATATACTAAGACAGCACTTTAACAGCACTGTTGCTATTTTAGAGGTGGAACTGCCCCTCAGCCATCGCCTTTCCATGGCTTCCCATCCCCAGTGAGGTCCCATCCAGCAGCCCTGCCCACCTTCCCCCAGAATTGAGCTCAGGAGCCCCATTTATGGCTTGGATGTGTTTGCATCCCAGTTTGAGGCATAGGAAGTAATGGGAAATGGCAAGATTGTCTCCAAATCTGTGTTATTACTGGGGCCACAGGTATAAATTCACATTTTTAGGGTAAAACCAACCCGAGGGGCTCATTTTATGCAAAACTTTGCTTTCTGATACAACAGATTTGCTTTCCACCATCATCCTCCGCCTCGCATTCCTTGAACAACGCCTGACCCCAGCGCTTCCCACCACCCTCCACCCCCAGCACTGCCTAAAAATCATTCCCCAAACCATTTATCCTTCCTGCAGGGAGTTTTCCCAAGCCGTGCTCAAGAGCTGCAAAACTCCCGTGTTCCCCACGCTTTTGGGGTGGAAAAAAAGGAAGAGCGGTGTAAGTCCCAATCCCTTTGGGACTTGCCATGGAGTTCCCGTGCTGTGGGAGAGGTTTTGGCTGTGGAAAAACAAAACTAACGCTTGTTTGTGCTCTCTTTTGGGATTCGCCCGAGCCAACAGCATCTTGGAGGAGGGCTCCAGGCGATGGCACTGCTGCTCCGCCGGCTCAGGCATCGCTTTTCCCGGGAAGCAGCCTCTCATCCCGCTCCCGTCCCCGCCAGCCGCATCGATCCCCACGGCCCTTTGTTGCCGCCAGCTCCGTGCTTTGACATTCGGACATCTGAGAGGAGCACTGTCCTCACCTTTTGCCCCCGTTCCCAATTATCTGGTGTTTTCGGGAGGCGGGGAAGGAGGCAGCTTGTGATGGTGCCGGCGGGGGACCTTCCCTCGTGGCAATCCCGGATTGCCACCGGCGACACGTCGAGTTGGGAAGGGTTTGTCTGCTGGGGGGATGCCATCCCACATCCCCATGCCGTCCTCCTTCCTGGGGGAAGGCATGAGCTGGTCCCCGGCACCGCTGGCTGTGTTGGGCCAGGGCAGAATCGCAGCCCCTGGCTGTGCTCCTGCTCCCCGCAGGGAGAACATTTCATTCGTGGGGGGAAAAAGCCCTGTAAAAATGGAATGGAGGAGAGGTTTCCTCAAGAGGGCACTAGCTGCAAGAGAAACTGCCGAAAAATCCAAGGGAGCCGGACATCCGCACATCCCGCTGTCCTTTCCACCCGAAAGACTCTGTTTGGGGGAAAATCGGCTTTTTTTTTTAATTTTTTTTTTAATATTTCGCTTTACTTTTCACTTTTCTTTTGGAACAGCGGAGGAAGTGCTGCTTCCCGCTGCGCTGAGCCGAGCCTGCCAAATGCACCAGCCCCTCTCTGGAAGCAATTCCTCGGCATGGAATTAGCCAGATCCTACCCTTTTGCAAGCATCCTCCCCTCTCTCTTTTCCCCATCTTTTCCAAAGCTGTTTAAGGCTGTGGCAACATTTTCAGGGAGGAAACATGCCAGAAGGGAATACCCTTCTTTTTCGGGTCACCAAGATAAAATACAGCAGATTTGTTGTATTTCAGGGCTGTTATAAATCCAGGAGCTTTGGAAGATGTTCCTGGGGTTGTTTGGAGCCTGGCCTCGGCATGGTGGCATCATCCAGGACCTCTGGACAGTGATGGAGACTGCCTGAGCCAGCATCCCAGGAAACCACAGGGTCATTTATTTCACTCCGGAGTTTCTCCTCAATTCAGACACCAAAAGGAGAGGCCAGGCTCATAAAACAGCTGAGCACGTTGGAAAATCTATCCCACTGGCAAAGCTAACCACCTTAAATTAACAGGAAGGCTCCTTGACTTGACAGCATCCTGATTTTTCTTTGGCCCACGGGCTCAAAAAGCACTTAAAGACACTGGCCGCCAGCTGCTGCTGCCGCAGGAGTGTAAAGTAACTTTAATGTGATTTTTATTCAGCTCCTGGTGATGATGGCAGGAAGATCTCAGCAACTCGTTTGTGCCTTGCATGAATTTTAAAGCAGGGAGGGAAATGGATCCCAGTTCTGCCATCCTGCACAGTCCCAAATAGCTTTCAAAGCAATACCGAGGCATTTCCAAGAAAAATTAACAGAGATTTCGTGACAGGGCTTCATTTTCCCAGTCGTTTCCATGTGCTGCTGCCTGTGATCCAGAGGTACCCTCTGGAAAGATGATTGCAAGTGGTTTCCCTTTCTCATCTGCTTCCAAAGCTTTGTAGGGGAACAAAAGACTCGTGATGGGGAAATTAAGATGCAACGAGGCGATATGGAACAATGGGACAGCAATTTAATGTGAAAGATAAAGCAAACGGTGCTAAAGGGTCAAGCTGAACCTCCCCACACCCTTCCCATTCCCTCAACAGCCTGATTGGCATTAGCTGGGCTGAGCTGAGCAAAAGCTGGATCCAAACACGGAAGGTTATTTCCTTCCATGACATCAAAGGGGAAAACGCCTCATTTTTGGGAGCTGCACCCACAAAAGGAAGCTATGAGCAGCTCATGGGAAATGATCATTGCTTTTCCCCAGACAAGCTTTTAAATCTATTGCATTTCCACAGGGGCGTTGGTTTCAACTCCAATAAACAAGAAGCTATCTGGGATATTTGGGATATTATGGTTTCCTTTTTTTCCTGCTGTCCTCATGCCTGATTTTTCAGCTCACACCCAAGGTCTCAGTTCTAGAGGTTTATACTCCAGCACGGTGGTATAAATATCTGGCACAGGGTGCCCAGAGAAGCTGTGGCTGCCCCCTGGATCCCTGGAAGTGCCCAAGGTCAGATTTGGATGGTCTTGGAGCAACCTGGCATAGTGGAAGGTGTCTCTGCCCATGGCAGGGGGTGGAACTGGATGGGCTTTAAGGTCCCTTCCAAACCATCCTATAATTCTGTGATTCGATAAAATAAAGGTAAAAAACCCTAAATCAGAGAGGCTGAGGAGCTTGGAGGATGTGTAAGAGACCAAAAAGTGACCAGAGCAGCAGGAAGTGACGAGGGTTTCCCACCCAGCTGTCCTTGCCCGTGGGGCTCTGTGTCCTTCTGCTGCTGCCCTGGAGCAAACCTGGCCCAGAGCTGAGATTTGGGGGTGGCTAAGCCCCTTTCTGTCCACCCTGGACACCTCCATCCCCTTCCTCTTTCCTTCCCTGTGAGTAGCCAGGAGCTGGTTCTGCCAGAGGCTCTGCAGGCAAAGGTTGCCCTTTCTTGACCTGCCAAGGGGATAAGAGACCCTCTGTGTATTTAACCTAAACTTTGTTTTCGTGACTTTCCAGGCTCGTCTGTGCATTTTCCTGTTTTTGCTTTGTTCTCCGGGATCCTCAGCCAAGTTTCTGTCCCCTCCCTGGCTCCTGGGCCAGCAGTTCTTGCTCTCCACATACTTTAATCCTCCATGGAAAGGAGCTGTGGTACCTCTGAGCAATGTAACAGCTCTTCTCTTGACTGTTCCCCCACCATGCAGTTCCCTCGCTTGGAAATCCCGGAAAGCCCTCAAATTCCAGGGGGTAAAGAGAGAGTGGGGATTCCTGGTCCATTGTAGGGAACCCAGAACATCCCTCTGGCTGTCCAGGACAGCCAGGATCCCTGCCAGGGAGCTCAGAAGCCCTGGCACGGAGCCCAAAACACCTGTGGGTTTGGTTATGACCCGTGGAGCAAATTACCAACCTTAGATGAAGATCAGCAAGCCACAACAGTTTCAGTAGAATAATAGTGAAATTATCACGGGGTGGAAAAGTAGATTTTGGGGTTTTTGGTATGGGGGTTCAGGAGGCAGGATGGAGGGATCTGGGCATGTCCAGCCTTTCTCCTTCTTCTTCTTGGCCTCCATCTTCTGCTGTGATGTTGGCAGTTTTGGATGGTTTAGAGTAGAAGCTCACTGTCTAACATAGGTGATAGGTATTGGGAAGTAATTGTAAATAGTGTACATGTAGTTTTTGGTATAAAGACATAACACTGCCCTGAGGGCAGGCAGAGTGCCTGGACTGTTGTGATGAGCGGACCTCGGCAGGGACAGGAGAAAGAATTTTATAGATAAAATACAATAAACAACCTTGAGACCGAGAAATGAAGAGCCCTGACTCTTCTTCAAGCGCTGGGCTGGGAAAAGAGACTTTCTAACTCTTCTCGGGGTCACTCTGACCAGCTAAAGATCCTGACATTTCTCCAGCGATGCCCTTTCCCCAGGATGGGATGAACAGGGCTGTTCCTCCATTCCCTCTGCTGTGCCAGGGAGGCAGGCGCTCCTGCAGACACCTCCCTGCCCGGCTCAGCATCCCTCCCTTTTACCAGCAGCGCCGTGTCTCCCGGGGCACGCTTTGCAACGCGCTAATCCCCCCGTGATGGCACGCGTGTTAAAAAACACCTGTCCCCCCTGCAAAGCCACCGGGGCAGCGTCGGGAGGGCGCGATGAAAGCCTCAATCCGACAGGCGGGCTTTGATCTCCGCCGGGGAAGGAGCTCGGGCAGCTGTGCCGAGGCGGCCGCCCTCCTCCTCCAGTAACACCCGAACAAAGGGGACCTTGTGTCCGCGGCGCCTCGTTACGGTCCCTTCCTCCCAGCCCGCGGCCACCTGTCCGTCTGTCCGTCCGTCCGTCCCTCCGTCTGTCCCCCCGCCGCCCCAGCCCTATTTCTTTTGGAGCCTGGTCCAATTTACACACACCATCCACAAGGAATCCCTAAAAGAGCTGGGGAGCAGAGCAGAGCCAGCAAGAGGGCTCTGGCAATGCACCCTGTGCTTCCTTCCCTATAAACATGGGCTGGGAGCAAATCTGATCTAGAGGGGGCTTTTTTAAGGAATTTCCCATGGGTGAGAGGCACAGAGCCGACCTCTGGTCCCCATCCCCAGCTGGGGGCAAAGGGGTGCAGGCATCTCTCAGTAATGGGGGGGATCTGGGTGAGGGCACATGGAAAACATTGGCTTGGGGTTGGGAAAAAAGGGTCGATCCCATGTTTGGGTATGTTTGGCACGTCAGGACAGCAGCTGTGCTGTGCCTCAGTTTCCCCCTCTGCAATTGCTCCTGGTTTGCAGAGAGCTCTGCAGGCAAAAAATCCTCACCAGCACCATCAGCTCCATCTGCAACTTCCCACTGCCTCATCCCATCCACAAAGACTCGTAATTTTCTTTTATGAGGACAAAGCAAGACTTAGGAATGGTTTTACGAGGACAAAGCAAGACTTAGGAATGGTTTTTACGAGATGCATTTCCCTCTGTGGCACCCCAAAGGTCTCCCAGGGAATCCTGGAACACCAAACACATGGATGCAGCAGCAAACAATCCTGGGCACTCCAGAGAGGGGACACTTGTAGTTCTGTGTGAGGTGAGGTCTCTGCATCCCACACAAGGATCCTGGCTCAGGAGAAGCTGAGGGTTGGAGCCAGGTGGGGTTGGCCTCTTCTCCAGGTAACCAGGGACACAAGACAACAGGAAAGGGCCTCAAGCTGTTCCAGAGGGGGTTCAGGCTGGACAGCAGGAGGAATTTCTCCTTGGAAAGGGTCATAAGATATCAGCAGGAGGAATTTCTCCATGGAAAGGGTCATAAGGTATCAGCAGGAGGAATTTCTCCATGGAAAGGGTGGTCAGGCATTGAAGGGGCTGCCCAGGGAGGTGTTGGGGTGCTCATCCCTGGAGGTGTCCAAGGAAGGCCTGGATGTGGCACTCAGTGCTCTGGGATGGGTGACAAGGTAGGGATTGGGCACAGGTTGGACTTTTCCAGCCTAAATGAATCTGTGAAGCTCCTTCTGATGAGATAAATGGTGACACTGGAAGAGGAAATGTGTTGCTTGTTTTCTCTTTGATTTCCAAGGATTGGCTCAAATCTGCATGGTGTAAGGCAGAAAATTCCAGAATAACTCCCAGCAGTTAGGCTGTAGGAATCCTCAAACCAGATCCTGCATCCCTCTGAATTTGAAGAAGCCACTGTGATGCTGCATCCTGCAGTTTGCTGTAAATTTTCACAGAATCCTAAAAGGGTCTTTGTCAGCAGGATGGCAAGGGGGGAAGTCCTTCTTAAAACAAAGTCAAAAACCCCTTCTGGATTTTTGCCACACTTTTCCCGTAATTTCCCGGAATAAGGCGGGTCTGAAAAGGAAGAGAAGTGGATATAAAACAAGGAGTGTGGCGGAGAAACAAGTTGGAAAAGCCATCAAGGATGCCACACAGTATAAGTATTTCATGGAACAGGCAGAGCTCTTGGGATGGAGAGGTCACTTCCCGTTGCTTGGTGGCTTCCTAAGCTGGGAGGAGAGGATGTTCCCAGTGTCCCACTCCCCAGGGCAACGATCCCACACCCCTTGAGGACCATAATTTTGCAGGAGCTTTTCTTCCAGCCTGGTTGTGCTTGGTGGGAGGTCCTGTTATTCCTGCTGTTCCAGACTGGGCTGGTCATGAGAGGGTCCTGCCCCGTTCCCTTGCTGGTGGGGGTCTGTCCCCTCCAGGGGAAGGTTGGGATGGGGATCAAACAAGTGCCAGGGGAAGGGTTGTGGCCACCAGGATCTGGAAGCTCCCCTCCACCCTCTCTCATGGCTCAGTTTGGTCCCCAGAATTTATCCCAGACATAATTTCCCAGGTAAAACTCTCAAATCCATTTCCCCCCACCTTTAATTTCCATGGAAAAACCCAGAAGAAAGGAAATCCAAGAAAGAAAGGCAAAGACATCTTCCACTAATGGGAAAAAACCCGTGCTTTTCACCATGATCCAACAGGATTTTCACTGGGCTCCAGGGTGCAGAAGGGTGGGATCTCTTGCTGACACATCCCAGCCATCCTCCCTTGCCTGGGGCAACGGTCCTCGCTGGCTGTGGGAGGAGAGCAAAAGTTTTTCATTAGAGAAGTTTCGGATTCATAACAAACTTCATCCGTTTTTACAAGTATTTGGTATCTCAGGGAGTGAAAACTCACCCTGGAAGAGGTTTTGTTTAGCTGAAGAGTGACTTTTCCATCGAGCACAGCAGATCTTTGCCTGTAAAGAGGGATGGGGTGTGAGACAAAAATCCTCCTGACCTGCTCAGCTCTTTGGGGCTGTGTTTTGTGTGCTAAGTTGGGATTTTTTCCT
Source organism: Camarhynchus parvulus (assembly GCF_901933205.1). NCBI lineage: Eukaryota > Metazoa > Chordata > Aves > Passeriformes > Thraupidae > Camarhynchus > Camarhynchus parvulus. Next base: position 2,019,481 of record NC_044577.1, on the reverse strand, counting down.
TGTTTTCTGCAGTATCTTTTACAATATCTCAGGCAAGTGCAAATCTGCCCCTCAAAGATAGAAATATTTTGGATGTTCCTTTATCTCTGGCACAATTGGGTTTCATTCCTTAATTATTTCTCCTGGGAAGGATGGGATGGCCATCTGGCCCTGGGTGAGACCATGATTTTGTGGAAAATGATGTTTTCTCAGGAAAGAAAAGATGAAGGAGAGCGAAAGGAAAAGGTACAGACACAAAGTCCATGAGTTGGGCAGAGCCTCTGGCAGAACCTGGATGTGGTTCTACAAGCATGGAGTGCCAGGGCAAGGGGGAATGACTTCCCACTGCCTGAAAGCAGGGTTAAGTGGGATATTGGGATGGAATTGTTCCCTGTGAGGGTGGGGAGGCCCTGGAATGGAATTCCCAGAGCAGCTGTGGCTGCCCCTGGATCCCTGGAAGTTTCCAAGGCCAGGTTGGACAGGGCTTGGAGCAACCTGGGATGGTGGAAGGTGTCCCTGCCATGGCAGGGTTGGCCCTGGGTGAGCATTAAGGTCCCTTCCAATCTAAACCACTCTGGGATTCTATGAAGTTACTGGGACTGTGACATTTTCTCCAGATGTTAGGGTTTTTTTTTCCCCAGGATTTTGTGTCATTGAATGCGACATAACTTTGATAATCAACAATCAATTTAATAATCTCCACTCCGCACAGTTCATACGTGGACTGGGCACCATCAGATGCATCGAGGGACTAAGATGGGGATGAGGAGCAAAGGGATTTAGAAGGAGATTAAACAAAGCTCCAAGGGTGGGTTTCTCATCATTAGACAGATGTGAGCCTGCTGTGGATGCAGGACACCCCCCAGACAGCTGGGCACGGGGCACTGTGAGTAATTCCCCTTGCACATCTGCCTGTGTCTCAGAAAGGATAACAGCGGACAAGGCCAGCTGGAAAAGAATCCCTGGAACACAGAGTGGAAGCTGGCCAGGCAATTAGGATGGCTCGTACACACTGTCCACATTCACAGATCACTCCCCATCCCACTCTCCTCCCTCTCCACACCCTTTCCTTCGCAGTTCCCAGCACTGCCATGCTCCGAACGGGGATTTTTTTCCATCAAAAGCGGAGCTGAAACTGCCTTGCAAGGGCTCCCATCCTTCCCAGAAGGCTGAGGGAGGGGGACACAGCAGCCCCAGTGCTTAGAGGGTCCCCTCTGGGAGCTGCTCTCCAGGGGGATATTTTGGGATGCACCCAGCACCTCCATATTTCACATCCCTATTTAATTTAAGCGGCAGAGCTGTTTATTCTGCAAGAACACTGTGCTTTTATTAGCCGGTTATTTACAGTACGAGGCATTCCCCACCTCAGGAATGCTGGAGACCATAGGACAAGGCTATTTCTTTTGGAGCCTGGTCCAATTTACACACAGCATCCAGGAGGGATCCCTAAAAAGGCTGGGGAGCAGAGCACAACCAGCAAGAGGGCTCTGGCAATGCAGCCTTTGTAAGTTCCTGTGCTTCCTTCCCTATAAACATGGGCTGGGAGCAAATCTGATCTAGGGGGAGCTTTTTTAAGGAATTTCCCATGGGTGAGAGGCACAGAGCTGACCTCTGGTCCCCATCCCCAGCTGGGGACAAAGGGGTGCAGGCATCTCTCTGTAATGGGGGGGATCTGGGTGAGGGCACATGGAAAACATTGGCTTGGGGTTGGGAAAAAAGGGTCGATCCCATGTTTGGGTTGGTCTGGCACGGCAGGACAGCAGCTGTGCTGTGCCTCAGTTTCCCCCTCTGCAATTGCTCCTGGCTTGCAGAGAGCTCTGCAGGCAAAAATCCTCACCAGCACCATCAGCTCCATCTGCAACTTCCCACTGCCTCATCCCATCCACAAAGACTCGTAACTTTCTTTTATGAGGACAAAGCAAGACTTAGGAATGGTTTTACGAGATGCATTTCCCTCTGTGGCACCCCAAAGGTCTCCCAGGGAACCCTGGAACACCAAACATATGGATGCAGCAGCAAACAATACTTAACAACAGTACTTTCATTGTTTTGTGGCCTTTTATAATCCATCCAACGATTTTTAAATAAACTGGGTGGAAAATAATGGAAATTCCAGGCCCTGGAACCCATTATTCCCACATGCCAAGCCCGATGGAGCTAAGTGCAACAAGGACCCCAAAGTTAATGAAATTCCTGCCTGAGCAAACTTTTATCCTGCTGTTTAGGAAAATGACTTGTGCATCATAAGAGCAGCATCACTCAAGCTGTTAAAATGTCGTCTGTGGGAAGGAAGGCAAAGGAGCAGGAGGAATATATTTGTTAAATTACATAGAAGCAGCAATATACATATAAAATATATCCAATGTATGTTTAAAATTTATCTTGATTAGGTTACTGGGGGTTGTTGGGTTGAAAGCATGAGGGCGAATTGATCAACTGCTGTGCCAGCACTTGAGGTCTCCAGTTTAAATTTATCTCCAGATTTTCAGAGATTTTCATACAAAACATCCATCCATCACCCCACCACGCCTGGAAAAGCTCCATTCCTAGAGCAGTTCTCTGGAAAAAAAAAAGTGTTCTGTTGACATCCAAATGAGTAAGTGACTGCATCACTTCAAAGCCCCCAAAGGAGCATTTTGGGTTGTTTTTTTTTTTGAAGAGCACATTTCAGATGACAGCATCCACCTCGTTTCTAAAATTCCTGATGTTCTTCCCATTCTGATGAAAGATCTGTTTTGCACGAGAGGAGCTTTTGCAGAGGAAAAAGCTCTTCCAGCCGGCCCTAATTAAGTTTTGCTTAATTTGTCCGGATGAAGCACAATGAGCTTTCTAGAGCTGGGTTTTCACACCCCTTGTGCCTGCTTCCAGCCTCCCTCCTTTCCAGAGGGCTGGAAAACACCCTTGGAAAGCTGGAGTGCACTGGTGGCTTTTTGGAAGCCCTGGCAGGGAATAGAAATTGATTATTGCCATTGCATCCTGCTCTCTTCTCCACCTCTGGAAGTGTTGCAGCCAGGCTGGACAGGGCTTGGGGCAGCCTGGTCTAGTAGAAAGTGTCTCTGCCCATGGAACAAGACAAGCTCTGAGGTCCCTTCCTTTCCAAAACCCAAACTGGGTTTTGGCTTCCTTTTTCTACCTCTCTCGGGGTCAAGATTGAAGGCACTCAAGATGATAGTCAGGTGTTCACTATTTCTTGTCTGTGTTACTATTTCTTATCTATGCAGTGAATTTTGCAGTCTTTCATTAACCAGCTAACTATCAATGGCTAACTATCTCTTGTTACAAGGTCTTTTAAGGCTAAAATAACCAATTAAGAAATGACACCTAAATTATTTTCACTTTTAACCCAATAACTGATCACTCAAAGCTCTCAGTGCAGACTTTTCTGTCCAGTTACAAAATACCACCCAAACCCATGGAGAAGAAGGAAGAAGAAGGTGAAGGAGAAGGAAGAAGGTAAAAAAGAACAACCTGCCTCTGCCCTAAAACCTCCATATTGCTTCATATTTATTACTACATTTTAAAACCCCAAACTCTTAAGTTTTCCACACTTCTATGCAGCTACACACCCATAATCCCACTGGTATCAATCAATTTTGGAAGGTTTCTCCACGGCCTCGGGTCAAATGCAGCGCTCTCCTGGGCGTCAGAGTTTGTCTGTGCAGAAAATCTAAAATTCTCAGCATCCAGAACTCCAACAGCAAACCATTCTGGGATTCCATTGCACAATCCCAACAGGTTTTCCAAAGGATTCATTGGCACAATGAGCCTTCACCTGCAGGAGATGGAAGTCACCTGGATTTAAGCACATGCCCAACCCTTAGTGAAGCACACTGGGATGTTTGCCCCTTTACAAAAACCCCAAAACCTGGCTGTCACCCACCCCTCTCCCTTCCCTGTGAAACCTCCGTGGGTTGTGGGAGGAGAACCATTTTCCCTGGAGGATGCCAATCTGCACTTGAGCAAAAAGGCACAGAAAGTATTTTGGGCTGAAGGTTTCTTGGAAGAAACCACTATTTCTCCTGCTGCTCCGCTGACAGAAGCCTGGAGGGTTGGCTGTGTGTTTCCCCCTGAATTCCACTGGAGCTGTCACTTCCAAGCCTGTTTCTCAGAAAGTTCCAGCATGCACAGCCCCAGAGCCAGCTCCATCCCAGTGCTGGGTTGTTGGGGTCCCTGGGTGCCCCAGCTATGCCCTGTTAATCTTTACACCCATCCTGCAGCTCGAGAAATATGAGCTGCTAAACACAGGCAGATGGAAAAACACCAGGGGGAGGCTGGGCAGCTGATGTCTTTAACACCTGCAGAGGCTTCAGCCTGGAGGCCAGCCCGGGGCATGGACACCTTGTGCCATTCCCAGGTGGAGAGAGGATGGAGTGTGCCTGAGATTCCAGCACAGCCATCTCCCAACAAGTCCTGCTCCCCGGGCAGGTGTCTCCCCAGCACATCATAATTTCTGCCACGGGCTTAAGGCACGGGCAGGCCTTTTTACCATCTTCTCCCTCACCTCTGGAACTACCTGAGGCTGACATGGAGCAGAGCTCTTCGGAGAATAGTCTTAAAAGGCACAGGAAGGTCTCTGGGATGATGGGAGATCACAGAATCCTGGAATGCTTTGGGTTGGAGGGGCCTTAAAATTCATCCTATTCCACCCCTGCCATTCGAGGGATACCTTCCATAATCCCAGGCTGCTCCAAGCCCCATCCAACCTGGCCTTGGACACTTCCAGGGATCCAGGGGCAGCCACGCTCTGCCAGGGCCTCAGCACCCTCACAGGGATGAATTTCTTCCCAATAATAAATCTAAACTTTCCCTTATCATCATCTTCCTCACCTCCTCTGTGGATGTAAACTTGCACAAACTCATTGATTTTAAGGGAGCTCTCGGCTCTGGATGCACTTCCATAATCTGTGTCTGTAGTTTAAAAAAAAAGAGATAAAATGATAAATGACACCCAGAGTTTTCCAGCCAGCCAGGGTGGATTACTCACAGGCACTGTGACCTTGAAAATAACTTCCAGATAAATTCTTTAAACAAAACTTTAAGGGGAGGTGAGGAGGTGGAATAAAGCGAGCTTAAAATTAACATTTCCCAACTTTTACATTTCTTTCCAGCAGGAAAGGAGAGATCAGTCCCACATGTCTGCTGAAATAACATGGAATCCTGGAACAGTCTGGTTTGGAAGGGACCTTAAAGCCCATCCAGTTCCAAGCCCCTGCCATGAGCAGGGACACCCAGCTGATGACTGGGGTGGCAATGGGCCTGCTCCAGTGGGACCAGCAACAGCCCTGGTACAAATCTGAGAGGTTCCTCACACTCCAAAACCTCATTTGCCTGAAACAAGGTCCTTGATCTGGCAGGGATCAGCAGCGCCTTGTTTGAGTCCTCTAGGAGGAAGTTGCCCATTCCTCTGCCTTTACCACCAAAGTTTATGCAGGTTTGTTAAGGAGCTCAGGAGCTCAGCCTGCAGACAAGGGCTGGGTTAGGCTCAGTCCAAGCCCAGGGCTCATTTAGGCACAGGTCAGAAATCCCCAAGAGAGAAGATGGGGATTTGTTTAGGTACCAATGAAAAATCCCCATGGCGCTGCCTCTGCCTTGCTGCGTCAGGCTCTGAGCATTGCAGGAATGTCCCAGATTGCACCAGCCATGGGATGTTTTGGGGCTGATGTCAGTCCCTGGTGTAAAGGCAGGGCTGACACTGATGCCTCTGTCCAGCTGCCCCCAGGAAAGCTGCCAAGAGTTCGGCAGAAGAAAATGTTCCATCTCAGTTTGGGAAATCAGGGGATTTAGACTCGGTGTTCACAGGAGTGAGGAGCCCTCACCTCACCCCTACATCCAACACCTTCTCCTTCAAGGGAGAGGGAGGAAATACAGTCCAGTGGTGATTCCTTAACAGGATGGCACACCAGCTCCTTGGGAAGATGGAGGGACAGACCCAAATCCTCCTGCTATAGTCTTGGATATCCATGCAAATTGGAGTGTATCCACACAGTGCTTGATTCCTGGTGAAGAATGCTCTTTGGCATGTCCCTGGCATCCTCTTTGCACCAGGGAGTGGCCCTGCTGTCCCCAAACCTGTCCTGCTCCATATTGACACCAAGGGACAATGCTCCCCCTTCTCTGCCCCACTGGTACCCCAAGTCCACCTTTAACTCTGACCCTGCATAGGTGAAAAACAACACAAAGCAAACGGCTGAAACAGCTGGAAAAAATCTCTGTAACCAAAAGCAAATCAAACCCAAAACCTTTTTCCACCCCAAGCTACCTGCTGAGGCCCCTCTGAGTCTCCCCTCTCCATCCCTGAGCACTGCCTACCTGGACCCACCCCATCCCTGGGTTTCCTTTCCCTGCTTCTCCTCGGCACTTAATGAGCATAAATAAAGCCTGGAGTTCTCTCCTGCTGGAAAGGCAAACAGAGCCCCTTTTTGTCTGCCCAGCTCTCCTTTCCCAGCCAGAGCTGACCTCCAGCCCCAGCCAGACAGGCTGAAGAGGAGGATCTGACTCCACAGGACTTTGCAAGCCGTTGCCTCTCGAGGGGTTGTTTTGCCTCCTTCCCTTTTTCCAAACAGGGAGCACACGTGGCATTCCATGGAACAGATGGCTGGCTCTGAGCTCACACCACTCTGTCCCCACTGTCCCCGCAGCACGTGGGCTTGGGGTTCATGACCTCGCAGATGGTCTGGGAAAACAGGAGGGATGGATAGGGAGGGATGGATGCGGCAAAGGCCTCACGTGTGGTGGTGGCCCAGAACTTGGAAATCTGTGAATCTGAGGGGGGGAAAATGCTACCAGGTGAAGCATCCAGCCACCACCATGCTGCAGCTTTATGTGAAAGGAAAAGCTTCAGGCAAAGATGTTTTTCACCAGCACTAAAAGTCATCAGTGTCCAGGCACTGGAGGTGTCTCCAGAAATGGCCGAGGAGGAGCTGAAGGTGTGGTGGTGGTCCCAGAAGAAGCCAGGTGCATGGCTGGGGAACTCCCCTGGTTCTCTCCTCACTTCTCCCTTCACTGCTGAGCTTGTTCTCCTGCAGCAATCCCTCTGCAGCCAGGCACAGCTCCATCCTCAGGCTTCCCAGGGCTGCCCTCCTGCCCCTCTCCAGGCTGGCTCTGGGGCAGCTGTGCTGGGACAAAGCCACTGCCCCACGCTCTCCCTGTGGCTCCCCCCATGTCCTGGGAGGCAGGAGCTGACATTCCCTGACATTCCCTGAACAGCATGTTCCCTGGGCCAGGGCCACCCCCAGTTTGTCCCAGTGTGGCCCAGATTCCCGAGGCAGGCCCGGGAAGCAGCTGGGCGGGATCGCTTCCAGGCCGCTGCAGCTGGGGAACATTTCCTCTGCCGAGCTGCTCCTGTCCCAAGGTCAAGGAAGGCACAATGGGTACATTGGCCCCTCTTTAAGCCCTGCTGGTGGAACTCAGGATGGGCCAAGAATTACACAAATGCAGCAGGAAATGCCTTTTTTTTTTTTGGTTAGTGAGACTCAAAACTATGTGATGCCCCATGGCTCCGAGGGCTGCTGCATCACCCACACTTATCACCTTCATCCCAGCACAATCCCAGCACAACCACCCATGGATTCACCCCAATCCCTGGGTGTCAGAACCCAGGACATCCCTCTGGCTGTCCTGGATGGCTCCAGCCCCTGCCAGGGGGCTCAGAGACCCTGGCACAGAGCCCAGGACCCCTGTGACTATGATTTTGACCCATGGAGCAAATTACCAACTTTATATGAGGAATTACAAGTCAAAAGAGTTTAAGTAGAATAATTGTTAGTTTGTCACGGGGTGAAAAATAGATTTTTGGGGTTTTTAGAATGGAGATTTAGGAGGCAAGATGGAGGAATTTGGGTGTACCCTGTCCTGTCCTTCTTCTTTCTTCTTCCTAGCCTCCATGTTCCGGGTGATGCTGGCACTTTTGGATTGGTTTAAGATAGAAACTCACTGTCTAACATAGGTGATAGGTATTGGGAAGTTATGGTAAATAATGTACATGTAGTTTGTAGTATAGAAAGATAACACTGCCAGTGTGCCTCAACCCAACCTGCCAGACAGACCTATGGCAGGCCAGAGAAAGAATTTTACAGATGAGAAACAATAAACAACCTTGAGAACGAGAACAGAAAAATCCTGACTCCTTACTCAGCTGCTGAGCCGAGAAAAAGAAGCTTGTACATATCTCAGAGTCACTCTGACCAGCAGAGATTCTGAGACCTGGGAAGGGGACACTCACAGCAACACCCTCTGGGGGGATTTCACGCCCTGGCACCAGCCTGGGGGTTAAAATCATGCATGGGTGTGGAGTTTGTGAGGTGAGAGATGAGGAATCTGACTCCATGTTCTCAGAAGGCTGATTTATTATTTTATGATATGACATTATATTAAAGAATGCTATACTAAAACTATACTAAAGAAAGAGAAAGGAGATATCAGGAGGCTTAACAAGAATGAAATAATAAAAACTCATGACTGACTCCTCAGAGTCTGACACAGCTGATGGTGATTGGTTATTAATTAATAACAATTCACATGGAACCAATCAAACATTCACCTGTTGGATAAACAATCTCCAGACCACATTCCCAAGCAGCAAACACAGGAGCAGCAATCAGATAATCATTGTTTTCATTCCTCTCTGAGGCTTCTCAGCTTCCCAGGAGAAAATCCTGGGCAAAGAGGGAATTTTTCAGAAAATATCACGGTGACACGTGGGGATTTAACTGGCGTAACTTGATGCCAGCGCCTCGGGAAGCAGCATCCCTCCCCTCCCTTCTCCAGGAATGATGCCCAGGGAGCACAGCTGGCCCCACCCTGGCACAGCCCTTTGGAGGCTGCAGCATCTCCCGGGGCTCATGGATGACCCTGGGTCGTTGAACTCCTGACAAGGACATCAATTTGTTTGCCTGGGGTTTCCTTATCAGCCGCAGGCAGCAGGAAGCTCCCGGTGCCAGGGCTGCCATCCCAGCCCTTCCAGGTCATTTGTGATGTGCTTCGGGGAATGCTGGGCTGGCTCACCCTTAACCCTCTCGCAAAATTTACCTTTTGCTCCAAGATTTTTTTGCATTTCGCAAAATCCCAGGGTGGCTGGTGTTTGAAAGAACATTAAAGACCGTCTCATTCCCACCCCCTGCCATGGGCAGGGACACTTTCCACTATCCCAGATTGCTCCAAGCCCTGTCCAAGCTGATCATTCATTCCCTTGTTTTCCTCTCACTTCCTGATGAGACTCCAGCACTGCCCATACCAGCACAACAATTAGGAAGCCTTTTCTTTGGTAAGAATTTAGAAATATTAAGCATTTTACCACTGCTGCTTCAGTACATAATACTTCTTTTTTACTATATTCCTATATTATTGACTATATCCCTATATTATTGACTATGTTATATTTTATATATATTAAAAAATGTCAGAATCTAGCACCGAGGATGGATGGAAGACAACATCTGTTCTGATCCAGCTGTGGCAGCTGACAGAACATCCCAATCCTGGAGGGAAAGTGGTTACAGGAACTGGCCAGGGCCAGAAGCTTCAGAAACAACTTGAGAATTTTATTCTGTGGATAAAACCCTGGGAAGAAGGCTGCCACTGAGTCAGCCCTGGCAGAGAGGAATCTACCTCCGAATGGGGCTTTTCCCCCTGTGTTTTCCATCTGCCATCCTCCTCGTAATATGACAGCAATTAAAGGCCCTGAAAAATGGATGGAAACGATTTGGAGAAGGTCTCTGTTAGACTTGCTCTCATTAGCACCGCAGGCTGTTTTTTCAGCTGCTAATTGACAGCTGCCTTCCACATGCGGTGTCAAAAGCTAAAAAGCCCTGAGGCATTGAAAGCAGGGAGATTTCAGCTGGGGCTGTCTCCTCAGCAGCACCAGAAAGGGGACAGTCACATGAGCCCACCATGGCCCCCCTGATGTCAATTTTGGGGGCACCACGCCCTGGCAAAGTAGAGAGATGAGGTGTCCATGAGGAGTTGGGACATGCCAGGTCCTCCCACCTTGGCTCCAGGCATTTCTCTGGATGTCCTGGGGCTGCCAGGGCAACTTTTATGCTGGGAAAAGGGCTGTGACCACTCTCCAAAATTGTCCTGCCTTGGGGAAGCCATGGGAGCCCTCCTGTGCCAGAGGTTTCCATGTACAAAATGTCCCAGTGAATTATTAAGGTTGGAAAACACCTTCAAAATATCAAGTCCAGCCTTTGACCAAGCACCACCATTCCCTAAACCATCCCACTGAGTGCCATGTCCACTCAGTTCCTTGGGCACTTCCAGGAATGGTGACCTCACCACTTCCCTGGGCTGTTCCAATGCTCAGCCACTCTCCCAGTGAAGGAATTTTTCCTAATCTCCATCCTGAACCCTCCTTGGTGCAGTTTGAAACCGCTTCCCCTTGACTGATCACTGATGTCTTTAACACACTGGTGTCACAGGTGTGCTTCCCTCTTCCAAGAGAAACACTGGACTGCACTGAACAGAGCCAGGAGGTGAGCTGACATAAATTTTTGGACCTGGTGGAGAGATGGAGGCACCTGGATGGGTGTCCAGACACAGGGACTCCATGCAGTGAGCATGTGGGTGGCCATGTGAAATGTTTGCCCCATGGATTTACACAGGAACAGCCCTGGAAGCCAGGAATTGGGAAGATGACTGTGTGCCAAGATGGGCATTTCACTAATTGGCTGTTTAGATTTGTGATTGATGAGGTGCTGGCTTTCCTTCCCCGGCACCCAGCTCAGATTTACTGCAGAACATTTTCTCAGAAAGGGCTGAAGATGTTCCCAAATTTCAATGTGCAAGCCCACACTGAGTGTCTTGGAGCTGCTGGGCAGCTGAACTTGGATTTCCTTCACTGGAGACAAGGGCAGCACAACTCTTGGGCATCTGGAAATTGTGCTCTTGCTTTTCTCCTACCTGAAGTGCAGAAGTTCACATTTTGGGCAGATTTCCTCCTGGAAAAGTCAGGTTTTCAGGTGCTAGGAGAACATAAATTTTCTTCACCAGAAACTCTGGTGCCACCACATAGAAAATCAGGTACTCAAATACTTGGGCACCTAAAATAGACTTTTTTTCACCCACTTGGAGTGATGCAGGTTATCGCTCAGCACTCCCTTCTTTGGGGCTGTCAGCACCAATATCCACCAGTTCTGCCAGTGGGTGGGAAGAGCCCATCAGAGCCCGGCACACGGAGCTGGCTGTGATTTACAGGGAGCCCATGGAATGTAGATCTCCCATCATTTCAGGCCGGATTATTTTTTACTGTTGCTCCACACTGTAAATTTGTCTCTGCGTGACATAAATTAACAGCATCGCCTCGCAGGGCTGGGGTGATTTACAGGCGTGGAAATAACTGCAGGAATGTCATGGCAGGGGAATTTGGGGAGAGGTGGAGGGGAGGGAAAGGAGAACAACCTGGACCACACTGGTGTGGTGCCCCAAGAGTGAGGAGAGGGCTTGTAAGGTATGGATTTGGCTCCTGCTGGATGAGCATGAGCCAGGTGGGCTCCTGGCTTGTATCAGCAATAATTTGGCTACAGGACCATGCCCAGGCAGTGGTGGTAGAATCCATCCCTGGAGGTGTCCAAGGAAGGCCTGGATGTGGCACTCAGTGCTCTGGACTGGGTGACAAGGTGGGGATCAGACACAGCTTGGACTCGATGGCCTAGGAGTCCTTTTCCCAGGTAAAAGGTTCTATGATTCTGTGTGATTTTGTTTGATTCTTTGTGATTCTGTGTGATTCTGACACCTCAATTGATTATTTCATGGTAGGTATCAGATTGAGAGGCTTCCAAAGAAATCATTCCCTGGGCACATAGGAACAGCGATGGTGTCCACAGAACAAGAGCAGGGAGTTGTCCAGAACGTAAATAACCACTGAGTCTGTTCATGGCTCTGATTCTATTAAAGATAAATATTCAAGAGATCAAGTTCTGCAGTTAATTCAGCTGAGCTGCATCCCTAACATCTCTATATGGGCTTGTCCCTAAATAAATGAGCTTCAGAAATGGATGGGGAGTCCTCCCCAAAAATACCTCCTTTGGTGAGGTAAATGCAGTCTCTGAACATTCTGAGTTTTCTGCAGGCTACCATTTTGGAGACTCCATTTTCTCTTGGGACCAAACAACAAAAAGCCCCTCAAAAAGCCAAACAGTAATTTCAGTTCAGTTTCTTTGGGGTTAAAACTGTGCAGTTTGGGAAGCGGAGCCGAGATCCATTCAGCATTCATGAGGATCTGTAAAAATGTTGCTGTGGTGCTATTCATGAGCTGGGTTCGTTTCCCATGATAAATTCCTCAGCCTTCTTTACCTGGGGTCCTTGTGAATCAGGAGAAACATAGCATACCCCAGGAATTTGAGGAATATTTATTTGGGGATGTTTAGTCAGATTTGCACCCCCTTGTGTGCTATAACAACCTTAGGCAGCAATTCCCTAATTGCTAAATGATATGGAAGGATATAAAGAAGCTGTGGATGCCACATCCCTGGAAGAGTTCAAGGCCAGGTTGGATGGGGCTTGGAGGAAATTGGGATGGCAGAAGGTGTCCTTCAAGTTCCACCCCACTCCCATCCCTGTCTGCATGGATGAGGTCAATGAATGCAGGACACGAATTCCTGGTCATCTGCATGTACTGGTGTAACTTCCCACAGGGACAATTTTATCCTGGTTTACAAACCCCTATTTTCATGCAGATGACCTCAGTTTGTAGGAGCTGAAAATAAATCTCTATTTCCATCCTGGAATGAGCAACCCCCTCTGGGACTCCACTGGCTACGGCAGAACAGGGAAGAGATGTCTACTTTTGGGGAGGAAAACATGTTTCACCCAGCACCAAAAGAAGGGAATCTTCCACCTCGGGATATTCTAATCCCTGCTGGTTTCCCTATCACACTGAGGTCTAACTGTGTAAAACACAGGAAAAATGCTCTCCCTCCCAATTTATATCCCAAATGCAGGAAACAGAAGCACGCTCTTGTTCCTAAATCCCTCTCCATCTCTCCTAGAGCCCCTCTGGAAGGGGCTCTGGGATCTCTCTGGAGCTTTCTCTTCTCCAGGTGAGCACCCCCAGCTGTCCCAGCCTGGCTCCAGAGCAGAGGAGCTCCAGCCCCTGGAGCATCTCCTTTGGATTAGTTTTTTTTTTTGGTGCTCTTTGGTGTTCTGTGCCATGGAGCAAAGTCTTTCCATGGATATCAAGAGACTGCTGGGAGGATAAATCTCATCTCGTGTGTTTTCAGGAATCAAACCATTGCAGCTACACAGATATCCTCTCCAAATGGGAAGTGCATGGGGAGAGGAGAACTGGAAGGGAAGGCAAAACGCAACCCCTCTCTTCCCGGCATTCTGAATCTTCCCCACAGAAAAAACAGAATTTCCTCAAGCCAGACATTTCTGACCAGGAAAATGAGCGTTTCCCATGGAAATGTCCATGAAGACGTGCCCAGTTTTCTGGTGTGCGCTGCTGGAAGAGCTGTGGTGTAAGAGGGTGGTGCCTTTTCCCCAGCTCCAGCAGGTCAGCGGGCAGCAGGAGAAGCCTGGGCTCCATCTGTGGCTCCAAAGCTGGGTGACCTTGGAGAGCCACATTCCCATCTGTGAGATGAGGATAAGAAAGTGTCATACAAGAACTCTCTGGGTTATTAATAGAGGCCTCTGGCTGAGATTCCAACACAGCCCAAGGGCTCGAGGAGCCCATTTATTCTTTACAACTCAATGCAGACAAGTGACTCAGATTTCCTTGACACTTTTGAGCACAAAAGTCAGGGAAAGGCATTCTCCAAAGCATTTGGCTGGAGGGAAGGGAGTGTAGGAATATGTGATTTTCTAATTTTTTTTCCAAATACAAATGGAAGCAAATTAGCAACGAAGCTGAAATGTTTGGGTTGGTTTGACTGTTGTGCTAAAATAAGTCAAGATAGAAATCTGAACATCAACTGCTCTGCGTGTTATAGTTATGGTAGAAAAAACAGGTGAGGCAGGGAAAAATCGGGCTCCATGGGATGGGAATGTTTCCATAATTTCCTGTTGAAACTGCAGGTGAAATTGATACATTCTCCCAAAATGTTTGGATTGATTAAATGGATCCAGTGCTAGCAGCAGTGGTTTGGGGATCTTGTAGAGTTTCTCCAGCATTGGTGTTAAATTAATTCCTAGGAAAATTGGTAAAATCCCGGATAGAAAAGAGGTGACAAAGATGCCACAGAAAAGCCATGGCAAGATTTTATGGGGGATGAGGATTGGAGCAGGGCAGGGAACAAGGGAACACCACCCATGCATCCCATGCATCCCATGCAAGGGGCTGCTCTGAGATGGGATACCCTAAAGAAGATTTCTAATTGGACATTCCTTAATTTAGGCCAGCCTCAATCCAGAGGGAGAAGGGAGTGTTCAAAGAGTGGGAGCAAAGCCACAGGAAAAAGGAGGCTGCATTTTGGGTGAGGGGATGAAAGCAAAGCCAGAGAAACATCAACAATTCTTGGCGTTTTAACTGTATCCTGAAAATAGTCAATCGTGTTCTAGGGCAGGGGAATTGTCTAATCTCCCTTTCCAGCCCTGTTTTTAATGGATACATCTTGTTTTCATTCCGGCTTTGACAAAATCTGATGCAGCTCCTTGACTTCATTAAAATGACATTTGGAAACAAACAAACGAAAGGCTCGAGCAGAATCGTTGCAAGCGGATTTTTTACGCTGGTTTTGTGTTTTGTGGTTGTTTTTTTTTTTTTTCCCTTCTGGAAAGTTTTCATTTGGACAAAGGGGAGTTTACCACAGGGGTTAAAAAAAAAAAAAGAAAAAGCAATAATCGTGCCCTTGGAAGACAATAATCATTCCCTCGGAAAACAGTAATGATCCCTTTGGGAGGATTTGAGCACTTTTCGTTTTCCTCAGATTTGTGTTTACTGCAAACTCAGAGGCAGCAGGAACAACACAGTGTTAGAATTCCAAGGATTATAATTCCAAATCACTGGTGTGGCGATCCCTCCCTTATCTCACCCCTTATCTCTCATGGCTACAGCCATGAAGAGGATCAGCAACACATCCCCCACATTTTCCTCGTGTGCTGCTCTTCCCTCATCCAAACCCCCAAAATTCCTGGAAGGAACGTTTCCTCCCGGCCCATACAGGCACTCAGGTGATAACTGGCCCTCACCTGAGGTGATTTTTCTTCTTCAGGCCACTGGGCTGATGTCCTGGAAACCCTAAAGCAGGACACAGGAGAGGAGGAGCAGAGTGAGCTGCTTCTCCAGCACTGGAGAAGCCAAACTGGGATGGATTCCTTTTGCTCGGATGCAACGTAATTAAAAGGAAATGGTGAGGGAGAGACACACAGGGAAATTCCCAACAACATGAAAGGGAGGAAGGGATGGCTCATAAAGGAGTGATTCCCTCTGTTTTTCTTGGCAGCCCAGCCAAGCTCCCTCAATGCAGGGCTGGAAGAGGACTCCACGCTGAGCAGAGCACAGCAACAAGCAGGGCCTTGTGGAAAATGACCCTTCCCTGAGCAAACAGACCTGATATCCCTGCCACCTCCCTGCTTTCTTCATCTGCTCCTTCAATCTGCTCTCCACCAGCAGATGTGGCCTTGACCCCGTCAGCTGCTGGGTTTTTCGTGCAGCACTTCTGTGCCTGAGGTGCCTCCACCCACCAGGGCTTGGCCAAGGTGCCCAATTCCTTGGACACCCTTCCCTCAGACCCTGCTCCAGGCAAGGGAAGCTTTGCCCCTAAGTCTGCACCAAAATCAGGGATTTGCACGCAGAAATAAGATGGGTTGAGCACGGGGTCCCCTGCTCTCATAAATGTGTCAGAACTTGTAGGAAATGTTTTAATTCTGCTTAAAAGGGGCTGCATCAGCACCAAAAATCATAAATAATTAAAGAATCACAGAATGGTTTGGGCTGGAAGGGACCTTAAAGGTCACTTTGTTCCACCTCCTGCCATGGGCATGGACATCTCCCACTATCCCAGGCTGCTCCAAGCCCTGTCCAGCCTGGCCTTGGATACTTCCAGGGATCCAGGGGCAGCCCCAGCTGCTCTGGGCACCCTGTGCCAGGGTTTAACCACCCTCACAGGGAGGAATTCTTTCCCAATATCCCACCTAACCCTGCCCTCTGGCAGTGGGAAGCCATTCCCCCTCATGCTGTCACTCCATGCCCTTGTCCAAAATCCCTCTCCATCACTCTGGAGCCCTTTTAGGTACTGGAAGGCTGCAAAATATGGAATTACTCTGAGGCTTAATTTGACTTAAATTTGGAGGTATCTTAGGCTCAGGTTCAGTTTTTAGAATCCAGCATCACTATGAAATATATTTTGGAATCAGCAAAACAAGGAGCAGGGGGATTCATCGTTATGCAAAGCTGACTTCCATTGAGTCAGAGAAGTGAATGGAAGTCTTCCTAATATAATTCATTTTTCTCTCATTTCCTTGATTTAAAGCAAAAATACCAAAAGTCCAACAGCAGTTGGAATATGGAAAAGGGACAACCAGCCAAAACTAGCAAGTCTGGCTCGGGCTCCTGACACTGCTCTCTTTTCCAACACTTTCTCCTGAAAACCACAAATTAGCACAACAAGACTTTAAAATGGGCTCCACAGATGGATCCTGGTGGCAGCGATATTCCTGCAGCCTGCGGGGGAGCTTTGCAGCAGGATCTGGGGCAGAGCAACCCAGCAGGGCTGATTTCTCCACTCCCAGAGCTTGGGGACTATTTCTTCCAGCTTTTCTCCAGCCCTGTGCCAGCTCTGCCCAAGGAAATAACCAAAACCAGAGGGAGAAATCTCCCCTCCTCCTTCACTGGGTTTTGCTCCACTGCTGAATAGACAAGGAAAAAAAAAAGAAGAAAAAGAAGTTAAAAAAAACAGTATTTCCCTTATTTTTATTGAATCTGAAGTTGCCTTTTGGATGTCCTTGCCTGCTTGGGAGCTCCTGGGAATTGAATGCAAAGCCTTTGGATTGAAAGAGAAGCCCCTTGGTTGAAGGCATTGCTATTTAAAACAGGAGTTTTGTGACATATGGGTGCCAATTACCTGGGGAAAAACCAGAGTCAGTGGGAATAAAATGGGAATGGAATAAATGAATAAACCCTGCCTTGCTCCAGGACCAGGTTTCTCCCAAGCCCCCAGCCTGCTGCAGTCAGTGACAGCAGAGCTCTCAGCATCCCCGGGCACAGAGTCAAGCCAAGGCTGAATCCTTCACTGCTCATTTTCCTGGGTTGGGTTTCCATCCCCTTCCTCCTCAGCCTGGGCTGGTTATTGCTCTCCTGGAGTCCGTGGAGGATTCCTTGTGCATGTGCAACTCCCCTCATCCCACCGCAGCAGCGGAAATAACAAGGGTAAAAAAAAAACCCCACAACCACCAAACCCAACAGCAAAGCGCTGCTTGGAGAGCATTTGCTGAGCTGCTGAAATCAAAACGCTATTCCCCAAGGTGGGATGAGGAAAACTTGACAGCCCAGGCAGGTTCCTGCCCAGCAGCCAAGGAGGGGAGATGCCAAACTCCCCTTCTGGGAGCCCCACGTGTGTTGAGCTCATCCAAGGAGGGACTGCCCCAGATCTGGGCACTGCAAAGCAATCTAAACTCAATTTTATATTTTTTTTAAAGTACTGTGCCTCAAATTTGATTCTGGTTTGGGTTTAGCTGCCAACCTGATCCTCTGAGAGTTCAGTTTTCATTTAAGGGGGGGAAACCCCAGTGGTTCAGCCTCTATTAGATTTGAGTCATTGCAGCATTTTCAGTTTTCTGTGGGCAGGAAATCACAGAGCAGCAGAGCTGGGTATTTCCCACCACGCTTGTGCCAGGCTCACAACCCCTCCTGCCTCAGGTGCTTTCATAGGAAACAGCCCCAGCCCTGCCTAAATTTATTTGACACAGGCTTAGATCAGGATGAAGTCAGGTTTAAGCATGGGCTTAAGTGCATTTGAGTTAAAACTCCAACCAAAAAAAGACATTGGAGTTAAAACCCCAACAAAAAAGGCACTGTGTGAGGACTACACACTCCAGGTGCTGTCAGTCCTGGGAGTTTATGTGCTGACAAAGGTTAAATAGATGGAAAACAAACCATCAGGCCCACTGAAGATGGAACAAAACAATGAAAACACCCAGAAACAAGAGCAGGAAAAATTTGGACAGGAACAACAAAGTTAATTGCAACCAGCTTGGCTAAAGCACCAAGATGAAGAGAATTAATTGATTTTTTCCTTGTAAAAATCAACAAATGTTCTGAATTTGCTTTTAGCTGAAATGGGCAAGAATCATTTGCAGGTTTAAAGCAACGGAATGGTTTCACTCTGACTAATCATTTAAAAAAAAAACCAAAAAATATTGCTCAAATCAGCTAAAATGCTGAAATGAATCTGTCAGGAGGGGTCTCTGGCTCCAGGAACTCACAGAAAAGAGGAAATGTGGAACAAAAGTTGAATTATTAGCCCAAGGTAAGTGGTTAATGAGTGCTAAATACACATGTCAGCGAAAGATACACAAACCCAAAGTGGCACTTCTCTTCTCAGGGATGATGTAGGGCAGCAGCAGCCATAAATGAAATCCATAAAGTGGCCCTTTGGGATAGATTTGCCACTTGAAGAACAGCAAACTGGAGTGGAGATCCCATCGTTTTTCCTATTCTCACCTTCCCTCCACCCTACACCCAACTGAGACCCACTTGCGACAGCTTCTCTGCCCCTCTCCTGAGTTTTATCAGGGCTGAGAGCTGGAAACACACTATCCCATGGTCAAACACCCCCTGTGCCTCAGCCCCAGCTGCTCTGAGCTGTGATTTATTTGCAGAGGAGGATGGGGGATGCCTCGTGTTCAAAGCTGAGCTGCCAATTGTCTGAGCTGGCTGTGCCCAGCAGACTAAACAGGTTGGGGCTTGGCCGGCAGCCATCAGCCCTCCAGGTGATCCATCACCATCTGGGAGCCCTGGGAATACAGGGGAAGGGGGAGGAGGACCCCAGGTGTTATTTAGTTTGGGTGTCCTGTCCATGCCATAAATAAGGGCCAGGAGCTGCAGGTGTCAGTGCTGGATGGCAGCAAAGCACCAGATCTCACAGTTTGGGGGTGCCTCTGATGGTTCCTCAGGGCAGGAGGTGGTGGCAGCTCCCCAGAAACCTCCAGGGACATAAAACCCACAGCCACAAGAGCCTGGCAGGCAGCAGATCAGACACAGACTGGAGGGGGTGAGTTTTAGGACAACAATTTCTGCCTGTGCTGTCTGATGTATAATGGAAATGGCTTTGCCATACCCAAGCCACACAGAATGGCCTCACAGCTCAGGGAAGGGATTTCAAGCCCTTGGGATGTTCACTTCAGGCTGTACTACCCGCCCCTGTAGGAACAGAGAGGGAATGGGACCCCAAAGAGGGTAAAACAACGTTTCCAGGCAGAAAAGGATGGTAGTGAAACGATTCCAGCAGTGAAATGCTTCCACTGAAATGATTCTTATGTCAAAGAGACATGCCCAGCAACTTCCACTTGGGGTTCATGCTGGAACACGGTGTCTCAAACTGCCTGAGGTTTCAGGAATATGTTATTAACTGTAGTAAACAAGCTGGGAACCAGATCTGCCCAAAATGGGGGTTTCCAGCTCGGTTTTGCATCTGCTTTTTTGAGCCGTTTCGAAACTCGTGTGTTCCAACTAAAAAAAAATAAAAAATTGAAAACGTATCCAAACAGGAATATTTTCAAATAAAATGTGAACATCAGGCCACCAAACAAGAGAGGGTGGGAGAGGGTCCCACTGGGCACTGCTTACCCACCTGTGTGAGTGCACAGCATTTTGGGATTTGCCAGATCATCGCAAAACCCCAATGTGGCTAGAGGAGAAAATCTCCAAATAAAAGCTTCCTTCCCAAAGCTGCCACTCCTGGAAAATGGTATGGGAAAGCCTGCCCAGAACTTCCCTGAACTTTTAATTCATGGAAAGGTTTTTACCAATTCAATGAGTCCATACTTCCCTGCTCTCCCTTTGTGGCTGTTGTCAGGCTCTGCTTTGGAGGTGGGGAGGGAGGGAGAAGGGAGGAAAAGGGAAGAGAAGGGAAAACCTTATCCCAGTTTGGATTAACAGCTGGGTAGGAGGCAAGCAGGTTCAGCACACAAACAGCCTTTCCTCTAAGGGGTGTCTGTGGTCCCATATCCTCCCAAGGGGTCCCAGAAGCTCCTGGGTGCCAGAATAGCATCACAGGGAACAGCTGGGGCTGGGCCAGGGGATGTTTGGGTTGGATTTTAGGAAAGGTTCTTCTCCCAGAGGGTGCTGGGGCACTGATCAGGCTCCCCCAGGGAACTGTCACACCCCCAAGGCTGCCAGAGCCCAGGGAACATTTGGACAATGCTCCAGAGATACCCAGGGTGGGATTGTTGGGGTGTCTGTGCAGCGCTCCGTGATCCTTGTGGGTCCAGCTCACGACATTCTATAATTCCATGATTCTTCATCCATCAAGGGATGAGGCATGCATGGGAAGCAGCAGAGGCAAGGGAAGGAACCAAGCAGACCTTTCATCTTTGGAGAGGATGAATTTCCTCCTCAGCCTTGATTTGGCCCCTGAGCCGTTTTGGTGGAGGCTGCCATGACAAACAGAGCGCTCTGTTTTCCTGACCAGGATCCAAGGGAGAGCTGAAATCCCCTTTGAGGGGGGAAAAAAAACCTCTTCAGGGTTTTTCCCCTTCCTGAGAAAGAGGAGGAGAAAAGAAAAGGAGCCCAAGGGCAGTCTGTGACAAACTGAGTCTCCTCCAAATCCTCTGGAGATCTTACTTCACCCTGACTGGGATGTAGGAATAATATTTCTTATTATTTTCCCCCAGCTGCAGCCAATATCCAGCATCTGCAGCGTGCTGCTCTGGATCTGTCACATCTGGACGCTGGGGATGGCTGAGGGGAGTTCAAACCCAGCCCTGGAGCACGAGTCCAGCAGGAACTGCTGGCCAGAGGCCAAGGAAAATGGGCAGCACAGGGAGGGGAGGCGGTGGCCAGCGCCTCATCCCGCCACACTCAGAGCACACGTGCCAAAGCAAACGGGGAGCTCTGGCCCTGCTGAGATTCCCAGCCCAGCCCCAAATTACCCCCAAATACCAGTGAAGTGCAGGAGATGGGAAAGCCCCAGGAAAGGATGCTCCATGCTGAGCGTTGGGCAGTCGCAGCCCGGTTTGTAACCCTTCCTTCCTGAGTATCCTCGTATTTCCTGCAGCAGATTTGGAAAGAATAAAACCCTTCAGATGAGAAATGCTACTCTGAAAACATGTTTTTTTAAATTTTTTATTTTATTTCCAGGAAATGAGAGGCATTTGTGGGATTGGGGGGGAAAAAAATTCACATATTTGGGCTACTGATCTTAGTCACAACTGGTTTCACCAGGGAGTTTTCTACTGGGAAATTGTGTTCTGTGGAATTACCTTATTTTTGAGAGTGTTGTGTCAGACCAGCCTGATTTTATCAGAGTTTACAGGCTTGGTTTCATCCAGCTAGTCTGTCTTTTTAAGTTCTGCACAAGCTTAGGTAACTCAACATCAAAAATGTCATTCAGACAATTTTTATCAGCAAATTTTTCTCTTTTAAAATCCCTTTTTTTGGTCAAATTTATTTTTTTACATGAAAGGGAAACAAATTTTCCTCTGAACTCCTCTTTGAATGGTGAAAATTTTCACAGATGACAACATCTGGCTCCCACATGGATGGGGTTCTTAGCAGGATGAAGCCTCCAGTTCGGTGTCTCCTCAGATCACACAGGATGAATTCAAATTGGCCTGGATGGAAATGGTCCATGAAGGATAAGAACTGGATGGGAGGAAGAGCAAAAAGGCAACCAGCAGAGCACAGAGCTGGCAGAGCTGGTGGATTCCATGGGGACGTCACTGTCAGGTCTGGTATTTTGGTCCTTCTTTATTAATGGCATGAAAATGCAGCGTAATATGCCAACAAAGCAAGGAGGGAAAAAAGAGAAAAAGAGAAAAGCAAACAACCCAGCAAGGCTGATAGGGGGGAAAAAAAATATGGCATTTCCATGAGGTTCCTGCTTAGATAACACCTGAAACAGCAGTGAGCATTCTGGGCACCCAACATTTTAATTTGGAGGGGGTTCATGGAGGAGTGACAGAGACAGAGGAGAGGGAAGTGTTGAACTTGGCTCGGGGAAAAGCTGGACAGAGCGAAAGACTGGGAGTGATTAAAGGAAATAAACACCCAGGGAGAAATCCTGACCCTGCTGGAGCCGGTGTCAAGGCTTCCACTGGCTTCAGCAGGGCCAGGATCTCACGCCAAGAAAAGGGGAATTTGGTGCTGGAGAAGGCTGGGAGAGGGAGCCATGGGATGGAAACGCAGCAAGACCAACATCAAGGGGATTCAAGGCAAGAAATCTCAATTTTGTCTAAAAGCAGGAAAATGCAGAGTGCCAGCTACTGCATGGGGGAGCCAATGGCACTTTTGTAACCCTCTAATTAAAGGGAGGTTAAATAAAACAAGTGTTACATATTCAGCTCTGATGAGAGGAGAAAATTGAATGTCACAAATCCACCCCCTGCAGCCAAACTCCCCACTGGAGCATCTCCCCACTTCAAGCACAGATGGTTTTATATGGGAAATGTAAATAAGAACTTACCATCTGGTTAATAAAAAAGCATCTCTGCTACATTTGACAACGTGTCCCCATATGTAAACATTTAAAAATACACTTTTTTCTTTTTTTTTTCCAATGTTTTAAGGTTTTCCTTGAGAATACCCACGGAGAAGGAATTCCCATAGACACCAAATGTGATAAACCACAAAAATGTCCCATGTTTGTCCTATACATTTTAAATTTATATTAAATTTCACTGCTATCTGTGTGGAAATGTAGCCACGTTCTACTGCTCAATATCTGGTGAAACTGAGAATTGGAGAAGCCAGGTTCTGAAATCCATGGCATTTGTAAAAAAATCAGCCTATTTCCGGAAAAATTGTTGAAAAATTCTGCCTGGGAGATAGAAGCTATTTGTTTATTTCAGTTGAAATTGTCAACCAGTTGTTTGTTATAAAGGGAAAGACATTCCTGAGGGAGTGGAAACATTGGGTTTGGGTTGTTTTGGGGTTTTTTTTTCCAAATGATCTTTTCCTTCCTAAACTGATGAATTATCAAAATAAAGCTGCAGAGGACTAAACAACGCTAATATCAGCAGGGAACTGTGTATTCCAGGTGGCACGGAAAGTTTGACCACTCATTTCAAGGACAGGTTTTCATCTTTCTCCTTTTCCTGCAAAGACACCAAGGAAATTCCAGCGCTGGGATACCCAGGCATCCCACCCCATCCATCTCTCCAGTGAACAGCGCCTCTGCCAAATCCTCCCTATTAAGAGGGGGTTTTGCTCATAATTCATAATAACCTAAATGATGAATTATTAAAAAAAACCAACATTTAAATCAAGGAACACAGGCACAACCCAGCACCCTCTCAGCTCAGAGGGGAGTTTAAGGGATTACAGGCTGGACTTTGAGGCAGAGATAAGAGAACACATCCCTGAACCCCCCCACTGGACAAGCTGCCAAATTTCCTCTTTCTGAAGGGGCTGGGTTGGCAGCAGGGCTCCAAAGAAGGGACAATATCACCCCTCAGAGTATCTGTGTGCACCTGAGGAGGAAACAGTTCAGCCCCAACATCAGGAACCTGCCAAATTCCTCAGAGAAGTAATTGGAGCTGCCCTCCTGGATGTGTGCTCTGGAAGCACAATCGACTCTGGATATTCATTGTGGTCGTAAAAAAAATCCTCTGGTTTTGTTTCCATTCCAAAGAAACCCTTTTCAAGCCAAGACCAGCACCCTGCCACCCTTCTGCTGCTGCTTTTAGCTACAAGAGCCTCTGAGGAGGATCTCAGGCCTCATGGCCAAGGGTTGACCCTGGAGAACTTCCCGAAACCACAGCATGGTGTCCCAATCCTCTCCTCTCCACGAAAACCATGGAATGCCAGAATGGTTTGGGCTGAAAGGGACCTTCAGGATCACCCAGTTCCACCCACCTGCCTGGGACAGGGACACCTCCCACTCAACCAGGCTGCTCAGAGCTCCATCCAGCCCAGCCCTGAGCATTTCCAGGGATGGGGCAGCCACGGCTCCTCCGGGCAACTCCTTCCACCCTCACAGCCAGGAATTTGCTCCTCTTATCCACCCCAACCCTGCCCTCTGTCACTTTGAAGCCATTCCCCTGTCACTACGTGTCCCCCTACATTTTATCCTCCATTTGGACATCAGAGC